>NW_007378150.1:218365-227464 GCF_000475195.1 Diaphorina citri
AAGAGATTTCTTATGTGACCTAATTCCATGAGTATACATGGAGTACAGTTCTCTTTTGACTATAAACTCCATCTATTTCCATGGTGACCCCGAATTTCACAATTGAATAGGAATATGGAGGGTGCACCGCATCGCACACACATACCGCACATACCGCCGGTATGTTGAGTTTTCAAGTGAGATTACGGGTATTTATAATTACCGTACATGACACTTCCCTGAACCATCTGGACACGTACTCGGGATGTTGCGGGATGTGAACTTAAATCTGGTGCGATGCGGTGACATGGAGGTAGTCAGGAGGTCATCCATATTCTAGATTTTCCTTTTTTTAATTCAATGAAAGATCAATGAAAACAGAGGACATCCATTTTGTTTCAAACATTAGAAAATCGAAGGTAAATGGGTGCGTATAAAAAGAGTACAGAGGGAAGAGGGATGGAAGAGTGGATGCGGCAAAAAAAAAAAAAAAAAAATGCTGTTTTCAACCGTGAAAACTCAAAAGACACCGAAAGAGAAAGGTTGTAAACGTATTAATAAGAACAAAAAATTGTAGTGTTTCGATGGATGGTGGAGAGGTACATCTATGAGAGACTGATGACCACTGAGGATTTGGCGTGACAGATGACTCCATCTCTATCGTCGATACACGAATAAGGAACGTGGATGTATATGTCATTTCCATGAGATGGGTATCCATACAGATACAACTACAACAGATCCACCCGTAAAAAAAAAAAAACATCTTATACAGTACCATTATAGAGTCCATGATTGCATCTCATACCACCGCCACATGAAGTATGTATACCTTTTAACACCTTTCTCTGGGAGGGGTAGGTAGTTTATAAAATGATCTATGGATATGAATTTCCATGATTCATCAAAAATCGAATTTCTAGATATATCTTTCATTTGGGGTGTATTATGGATGAATGTGAATGATATGTGACCATGGATGGATGGTATTCGTTAGTAGATAGGTACTCCTCTGCCTTTTTTATAAGTCTGTTTTATACCATAAAGTTTTCAAAGATTTTTTTTTTTTTTTTTTTTTTTTTTTACCTTTTAAGCTTGGTTTTGTTTTAAACGGTTTGAAAAAAAAGGACAGTGAAAATTCAAATCAGTTAAAAAGAAAGAGTGACGAAAGATAGCATGGATGGATCGGATGGTCTTATAGTATGAGGTGCTCTATGTCACTCAATACAATGTATTTTGTACCTATAATATGGAGGTCTAATAACTCTGGTCCCTCAGAATATTTTGCTATGCTTGAGTTTTTTCTCGAAACTCCCGGAAAATTGTTGGTCTCTCAAAAGGGTACTCTCAAAACTTTCTGGCGTTTAACGTGTTAAGGGAAGAATCTCCCTATGAAGGTGTATCTAATATCTATATTTTTATATCCATTATCTCGTACATAATGGTCACAAGTTGATATAGTAAGCAAGTCACAGATGTGTGAGTATGTTATTGTTGGGTTACCTTGGTAACAAACAAACATTTAAGCACAAACAAACAGATATTACGAACAAAACATTCTTCCATTTATTGTTCATAATGTAGAATATGTTGTTACATTAACTTTTTGTTTACCTACCATTATTTTGTTAGATAACCTTTTTTCCATTATTAATCGTTAAAAGTTGTTCGTTTTTTCCACTGTAGAGTGTTAAGTACCGACCAACCTGGTGTTATTTATCTATAGGTACCTAAGTAAGTAGTAAGTAGGTAGATATTTTTTTCCATAATATTTTAGTTAATTCTTTTATTAAATTTATACCTACAGAACCTCTTGTATATGGACCTACCTACAGTCTTTCTAAAATCAATCTCATTGTAGGATGGTGAAAGTTTAGCCTTTTCAAAGGATTACCTACACTCTTTCCTATCTCTCTGGCTCTCTACGTAATAGGGAGGTGTCAACTACAGACAGCAAGCAAGCAAGCAAGCACAATTTCATGAAATTCTGAAAGGGGTCATTTCATCATGGTAGTTTGATAAAGTCTTGAACTACTGAAAAATGGAGCAGGAGCCTATAGCGGGACCTTCTACGGCTAAGGACATCTCAAATGGACCTGCAATGTCTGGAGATAAAAGTTTGACCAAATTAAAGGCCCCACCAGTCAAATTTCGTACCAGTAAGTTATTCATCTCAATAGTCCTTATTAAATTCGGTTAAAGAAGGTAGGTAGGTACATACCTAGGAAAACTGTAAAAATGACATCTCCACCAATTTTTCATATGTAGCGTATTGCATACTCAAATGATTACACGGCGTTCATACAAATGATTTAATTTATTTTCAGTAGTGGATGTGCTTAATGCTTATTCTCTTACCTACAACTAGAGTTGGGGACTTGGGGAGACAGTCTGAGAGATGGAGAGAGAACAGGGCATAGGTATTTCTAACGATAATAATATTTATTTCTCATACCTACTTAGTAATGATTTAATTTAATGATTTTTTCTCAGTCAATCTGGTACCTTTGGAAACTCGCAATTGGCTACTTTACACCAAGTACTGTCGGCAGGAATTTGAAGAATGCAAACTGCTTATCGAGCAAGAACTAGAACAGACTGGAGGAAACAACGAATGTGCCAACTATATCTATGTAAGTCAACACATCTACATATATCTATAGGTATCTATGCAAGTCATATGTCAATGATGTTATCAGGTTATTTATTTACATATTATTAGCTCTATCCAAGTATCCATCTATCATATCTGTGTAAATCACCTAACTACCCTCATCTATGGTATGCATTTATATTTGCATATTATTAGTGGAAATCTGGAAAGGGAAAGTCAAAGGAGGCGAAGACGGAGATAGAACAGAAGGAAGATTTTGTTTGAAGAGCAAACAACAGGAGGAGAGTAGTTAGAAATGTTAGAATGGATAACATACGACATACGAGTAAGGGATTAAAGGATATTAAGGGCATTAATGGAAAATGAATAAATAGTGAGAGAGAGAGAGAGAGAGAGAGAGAGTCAGAAAGATGAGAAGAGAAGAAAAGAGAAGAGGAGACATGACATAAGATCTCTCTTTCGAGAAAACAGGAGAAGAGAAGGGAAGAATAGACTAAACAGATTGTGACGAAGATTGTGACACATTGCAGTATGTAGCATACTACCTAGTGAGAGACATAGGATTAGGAGGGGATAGATTTACTCAAAGATAATGAGGCTAGAGAAGACTGTGAGACCGATAGAACAAGAAGGAAGGAAAGAGTTAGGGAGGGATAACTCTACTGTGTAAGAGTGTATTGGCCTGGCGCACTGCCGTGCGCCTAGATTCACAGACTAATAGTAGAAGAGACGACTAGCGACTCCTTAGAGAATACGGAGGTTCAATTGCTATTTTATACTATATGGCAAATTTTAGCGAAAATACCACAAGAAAAGATAAAAGGAGTGAAAAAAGAGATAAAAGGAGTCCAGACAAAAGTATAATAGACAAAAGTAGGTATACAAAACAAAAGCTAGCAGAGGAGTCATCACAAAACATGCCAGACCACATAATGACATTACGTTCTGTTTTGTTAGATAGCAAAGCTAGCAAAACAACCGAAAAACCTCATTCGCACTTCATTCTGATATTTTGGAATAGGTGTGACCTGAAGTGAGTTTTACAATTCACTGAACTAATAATTGTTTCTACCTTAACATTCTTTCAGTGTGTATAGAAATCACATTCAGTTTCGGTCCCTTTTGAATTGGTTATTCACATTATAGGTACATATTTCAATTTCCAGTTTTATTCCGTGAAAAATATAGGGGAAGTTTGTTCACGAGCTGAAAAGGATGCTGAAAGAGATTGACACTGAGAAACTTTTTACCATGGAGACCTGCGAGTGAATTTATGCTCTAGTTCTCCATTTAGTTTGCCAGGGAAAATAATGTAGGTAAAACTTTATACGTAGGCACCTACCTAACGTATAACCTTCACATTAATTTTGCTTTGCTTAGAAAGAACTCTGTGTTAAAAGAAACATGTACCTACATACGAGTACATATACTATAATATTATTTATGTATAATATACCGGGTGTTGCATTAATGTTTGCCAACCTGAAAGTGGGTTATAGTATTGGTCAAGGACTACGAAAGGTCCCCACTAAAATTTTGAAATATCCAGGATAACTGAGATATTCACCACTTTGTTCCTTGGTCTACTACACTACTCTATTGGTTGTGATAACAAATCTGTACTAGGTAGAACAAAACCAAGTACATATTTAAATGAAATGGAGACAGCATTCCCTCTAATTTTCAAGAAAAATTCTGACCAATTTGGTGGGGATCTTTGTCTAGCCCTTGAACGTAAGTTCAGGTTGGCAAACCTTAACAGCACCCTGTATTTTATATTACTTATACATAAAAGTCGGTATGTAGAGTTTTTAGATTCAAGCTTCTATTTATAGTCACATGTTTCAGGGGCTTATATTCCGTCGTGAAGGCAAGATTGAGGAATTATTACTTACCTATAGGTACATAAGTAGGTAGGTATGTAGAGTTTTTAGATTCAAGCTTCTATTTATAGTCACATGTTTCAGGGGCTTATATTCCGTCGTGAAGGCAAGATTGAGGAATCACTCAAATATTTTGACAAATGCAACGAACTCAATCCCACCAAAGTGGACAATCTGAAACAAATAGCACGATCATTGTAAGTATAGAAAGTTCACTCAAATTAAACCTTCATAAAGAATTGCGAGTTGCTGACTTTGATAAACAAAATTCAATGTCTAGGTAGGTAACTTTCTACATAGGTACATATACTTACAGGATTTTTTTTAAAAGATGTTCGATAGAGTTAACTGTAACGGCTAAGGTCTTATCGTCCCGAAATCGAAGAAAGAAAGAAGACAGGATAGGAGAAAGCCAGCCGTTCCAAGAACGAACATTATCCGTTCAGGATGAAATCCACGGGGCCCAGCGCTTAAAAGGCAGTCGCGCTACCAAACAGGCTAACTAGGCTGGCTGTAGAAAATTTCTTTTGTATTTCCTCAGGAAATACAATAGGTAAGGAAATGTTTACTCATACGACATAGGCATGTAACGACCTACGTAGGCAGTTTTCAAGAAAACAAATATAATATTTTTCCAAGAACAAACTAACAAGCCATACAACAAACCATTATTGTTATTATTTATCTTGTATCTCGCTGACATGACGCTGGGATGACCCATTTCTTTAGGCGGTAATTGAGGTTACAATGACACTGGCTGCACTGGCTTAGCTCTGACCGTACGCTTCCTGCGTTTTTTAAAAAGATGTTTGATAGAGTTAACTGTAACGGCTAAGATCTTATCGTCCCGAAATCGAAGAGAGAAAGAAGACAGGATAGGAGAAAGCCAGCCGTTCCAAGAACGAGCATTATCCGTTCAGGATGAAATCCACGGGGCCCAGCGCTTAAAAGGCAGTCGCGCTACCAATCAGGCTAACTAGGCTGGCTGTAGAAAATTTCTTTTGTATTTCCTCAGGAAATACAATAAGGAAATGTTTACTCATACGACATAGGCATGTAACGACCTACGTAGGCAGTTTTCAAGAAAACAAATATAATTTTTCCAAGAACAAACTAACAAGCCATACAACAAACCATTATTGTTATTATTTATCTTGTATCTCGCTGACATGACGCTGGGATGACTTTTCACACTGTTCTTTCTATATTGTTTCAGATTTCTTCTAGGGAAACAGCAGCTGGCCATCGACACTTATCTAAAGGCTGAACGATTCTCTTTTGAACCGGACAGTAGCATTTATTATAACATAGGTGAGTGATGTTCCTAGGAAATGAAGGTAGAAACACTCTACCGTCACGTGACGCGATTACTAGCCACTACTGTGTGGCTGTGAAATTATCCACAATATTATGGGAAAACTTTGTAGTATGTACATCTCTCTGACTCCTAATACATTACTTTCCTTGAAGGATAAGGAAAGTAAAAAGGGGAAAGAATAGGAATTCTATCCTTTCCTTAAAATGAGGAAAACGGGGGTGGAATTCCATCTTTCCTCGAAATTCCTTTCTTTGCCTTACCGGACACACTTATATTTCTGAAAAACTGCATGAATAGTTTCCTAGAACAGGCCTTAAACAGGGCACACTGCCTTGACATAAGTTCCACGCGTGACCTATATTTTCATTGTTCCAGAATTCATATTTCCTCAGTACATTTTATTAAACTCGTAAAAAAAATCACAACTCTTTGAGCGATAGGATTTCTGGTTCAAGGCAGCTCACGTGAAATGCTATATTGTAGGCTGTAGACAAGGGAGAAGAAAGAATTCATAGAGGATGAGCAAACAAATCATAAGTTTGAAGTTTTTTCTCAATTTTTAGTACAAAGTCAAAGTTTTAATATTATTATTTAAATGCCATGTGGCAGGGTTCTCATGTAGGTGAGACCTTAAAAAATAAAAAGACCAACAAGAGTGAAAATCGAGAGGAATAAATTTAAAAAATGAATAATTTCAGGAAGTTAGGTGCGAAATGAGATAACAAACAAATATTCATTTTTATACTCGTATATTAGATAAGAATAAATCCAGCCTGTATTCATCCGAACAAACTCATAAAAAAGGAAAAAAGCAGAGAGAGAAAAAGATGTGTGAAAGTTTTTTTCTCTCTGAAATATAGGCAAGCAAAAAGTTTGTTGAAGTCATGAAGTTTTAAAGTGTGGATGTGGAAAATTGTGAGCTCATATTATAACGCTATTTGAATGTATAGGGGGTCCCTCTACATCAGAAATAACAACAGAAATTTATTTCGTTGAAGAAAAAGAAGAAGAACTTGAAAAATAAGAAGAATAAATCTCCATTTTCTTTTTTTTCCCAGCTCTCTCGTATTCCAAACTAGGAAAGGATCAGAAGGCCATAGATTACCTGACCAAAGCTCTGCGTATAAGTCAACGAGAACAGTACTTTTCCGAGCTGGGACGATTGTATGCCAGTCAAACAACAAGAAGAAGAAGAAGAAGAAGAAGAAGAAGAAGAAGAAGAAGAAGAAGAAAAAAAAAGAAGAACTTGAAAAATAAGAAGAATAAATCTCAATTTTCTTTTTTTCCCAGCTCTCTCGTATTCCAAACTAGGAAAGGACCAGAAGGCCATAGATTACCTGACCAAAGCTCTGCGTATAAGTCAACGAGAACAGTACTTTTCCGAGCTGGGACGATTGTATGCCAGTCAGAATAATATCAAGGAGGCTATTCAAGTTTACAAAGCTGCCCTGAGGTAAATATTATAGCGTTTCAATACAAAGCTGCCCTGAGGTAAATATTATAGCATTTCAATACAAAGTTGCCCTGAGGTAAATTATAGCGTTTCAATACAAAGTTGCCTTAAGGTAGATTCCTACGAGTATGAGCTTAATATTGTTTTATCATTTTTTTAAAGGCTGTTTGTCCCTAAGCCTCAGAGTGGGCTTTTTGTGTACATACATAGTTAAGCAAATGAGTTGCCCTCAGGTAAATAGCGTTCCAATACAGAAAACAAAAACCCACATGTTCATCTTAATATTATGTATTATGAAAATCTATCCTGAATGAAATTTGTAGGTAGGTTGCTAAGGATAAAGGACGTGGGATGATCTTAGATTCAGGTCACTGACTTTAAAAAAGTGTAGAGGTTTCGGAATTTTGTATCTTGTCAGAAATTGTTCATCTTAATATTATGTATTATGAAAATCTATCCCGAATGAAATTTGTAGGTATGGTAAGGATAAAGGACGTGGGATGATCTTAGATTCAGGTCACTGACTTTAAAAAAGTGTAGAGGTTTCGGAATTTTGTATCTTGTCAGAACGTACTCGGTAATGACTACAAAGAATCTCCATTAGTGCAAAGCACACTGGTATGGCCTTTACTATCATTTAGGCTGCAAATCGGATTACAAAAGCTAATGTCGAAAAATTACTCTTAACCAAATAGATAAGGAACTTTTCTGATTGTACCTACGAAAAGTTTTGGGATTCATTAATGATTGATATAGGGAACGCTTCAATCTTCACTCAAGACACAAAAACAAAACTAAAACAATTCATCTTCAAGGCCTTCTAAAAATCAATCCCCCACAGCCCTTCAATCTTTCTACAGTGAATACCCTGCACCCCCGTCATTCAATCCCCTCAACCCTCCATCCTCATTCAATCTTCTGATTTCCCCTGTGTTGATATCGAAAACAATCATTACTTTTTACTCACCATTTTTCCTCGTGCAATTAAAATTTAATTAGTGTCGAACGATTCAAACTGTCAAGACCGAACTCCCCCCGCTCTTAGTTTTTCTGCTCGACTGAAAATGGTGTAAATTAATCACGAGGTGGCGTTCGAATTATCATTAGGAAGACAAGGTTACGCCGCAAATGGTGAATTGGGTCCCGAATAGGATTATTTAGGTCTTTCGGGAAAAAAGGTCACGGTCGAATTTGAGCCCAGGTCAGGTAATAATTAGGGCCTTTATATGTTTATAAATACATTTTAGGAAGGCCTACTTTCTCTTAAGAAAAAAGAAAAAAAAACCTTAGTAATTAATGATCACCTTCAATTATTTTGATAGATTTTGTTAGATAAAAAGGTTTTCGACTTTCTCCTCAAACGAGAATCTTTCTGATTTAGGGAGTTGGATATCCACTAGAAAAATCAGGCAGACCACTTTTTCTCAGGTACCTTTCTAATAATTTATTATGTAAGTTTGTAGGTACATAAATAAATTATCGGACCCCAATCCATACTTAGCCGCTCACCCATTCCCATTTTTTGAGGAAGAGAATTTAGGGCACAACATTTTTCCAACTTGATGAGGAATTTATATAAGGAAGAGATCATTCATTATGGGTAGGTAGTACGTAGATACAAAAAGGTATAATAAAGAGTAGAAAAATAAATATTACATTAGAGGTATATTAAGACAGGGTTGTTCATTTTATAATATTTACCCCTCCTTTTTTATGTGAAACACTTTCTTCTTTGTATCCAAGCGGTTATCTATTTAGGATTCGCCCCGGGCGGGAAACGAACCGGAAAATAGCCTATAACCTTCACGGGAGTGCAAGCAATAAGTTGACAAAGTTTCATAGCAATCGGATG
>NW_007378151.1:0-3031 GCF_000475195.1 Diaphorina citri
CAATGCTTCTTTACATTTAGCCGAAAATGTTCTTGTTGTTACTTTGTACTTTTGATAGTGTGATAATGTTGTTGTTGTTGTTGCTGTTGTTGTACATAGTAGCAGTAACAGCGGATCAGGGGACTCCTCTCCAAACTCTTGTCCCAGGGGTAGGTCCAGGATCTCAGCCATCTGTACCGGCCTCATCCAGAGTTCCATGGGTGTAAGTGTGGTAGGGTTAGAGGGGCAGGTGAACAGGTGGTTAGTGTCGTGATCAGGGTTGCCAACTTTTTTTTTTCGGCATATACGGTACAAACTAGCAAAATGGTGAAAAAATACGGATTTCCCGATTTTTACCCGGAACAAAGGCATGCACCGTACGTACGTACCTATCTTTTCAAACTTTTTTTTGTAATTTTTTCTGTTTATTAGTCAGTTCCCGTATTTTCCATAGATTTGGAAAAAAAACCGGAACAAAGGTGTGTTCCGGCGGAACATTGGATTTTTGACAAAAATACGGATTGTTCCGGGAAATAACGTACGGTTGGCAACCCTAGTCGTGATAGTGTGATAATGTTTTCCCTTGGCTCCGGCCGAAATCCTAATCACTTTCTAATTCTCCAGGATATTTCAGGGATAGATGGTTTGTTGTTGTTTATGGATAATTAGTAATTAGGCAAGTCCACAAACTTGATTTCGTCTGGAGAAAATATATATTTTTTTTTTTTAATAAAGTTATCAGAGTGCAAGTACCTTTTGTTTTTGAAACTCAACAGGAAAAACTTCATGCATGAATAGTTATCCCTTTCGATTCCGACACAGTTAATTTGAAGTGTTAAATGGAAGCCATAGAGACGTGAAGCCTATACCCTATACAGCTATACGTAACAATAATAACCTACCTCCCATGCTCTTACTTTTTTATTACCCACATATTCGCATGTGGGGTAATAGGTAACAGTGGGAGCCAAACCAAACATGGTTGTACCTAGGCATAAAAGTGTAAATCAAGGTAGTGGGGGACCTTTAAAAAAGATTGTAAATTCAGACAAAGGCAACAGGAAAGCTATAAACTCAGTTTCTTTTTATTGAAAAAAAAAAACAATGTTGAAAGAGATAGACAGGCCTACGACTTTCTAATATGTACCTATCTACCGACATTTTAGTTGAAAAAAAGGTAAAGAATTCAAGTTGAAGCCAAACACTTGGGAATACGAGTGTAAGAAAACACGACATGAAGGAAGGCGAGGGAGAGAAAAAAGGTAAATAAATAACGAGAGAACAACGCAGCTCTAAGACTCGAAGAACTTGAGAAAAGAAGAGGATGATATTGCTTTTGAAGAGAAAGAATGAGAGAATAGAGATGTTATTAAATACAGAAATGAAAAGAGTGCACAAAGAAATGCTTCACCTGCTTCCAGAAAATATGGAGTGATAAGAAATGCGGGAGAGAAAACATAACCTCCTGTGGAAAATCTATACCTATATTACACATAAAGATAACCAATCATTATGATAGCACGAGCACCACAATCCTAACCCATTTCGAACAAATTGCTTTGGTACGAGTGAGTACGTACCTATGTTTTAAATTCCATCTTGAACAGAATGGCTTGAAGCAGAGTGGATGTTGGCTACCATATCATCATCAAAGTCCAACACTGATGGATAATCTTTTTTTTTTTTTAAGAGGTTTGACAGAGGGAACTGTAACTGCTATAGTCTTATCGTCCCGAAATCGAAGAGAGAAGGAAGACAGGATAGGAGAAAGCCAGCCGTTCCGAGAACAAACATTATCCCATCAGGGTAAAATCCGCCCCGGGTGGGAATCGAACCCGCGGCCTAGCGCTTACAAGGTAGACGCGCTACCAACTAAGCTAACTAGGCTGGCCTGGATAATCTTACACTAGCCCGAACTACCAATCCATAGATGAGTTTATGAAAGAAATCATATCACTCCAAAAGGAGCGTTGATCAAATTGTAGTTTGAACATTAATCACCTCTACCAAGACTCGAGATTGCTTCTAAGTACCTAATTAATTAATTACCATAGCGATGCTTATTTATATTATCGAATTGAACTAAAGAGTCCCTTTGCCAGTTCACCCGAGCAGTAAGGTACTATCATAACATGGTATCTGCTTTGTAGTCGCATTCTCAAATAAAATAGTGAATATTGAGGACAAAATTTTATACTCCTGCTGAAATTGAACCTTCACCATCATGGCAGGTACTGACGAAATGAAATCTTTGCCCTAACAGGGTAGACGAGAATGTCCTCATTAGCACAAACAGTCCTCTAACTTTCCAGGAAAAATTATCCTCAAGTATTTTAACTTTAAGGGTACCGGAGACTCAACTTTAATTTGTAAACAGGGTGGGGGTGGAAAATGGTTCCACCCAAGCGAGGAGTGAAATGTGTTGGGTATTTAAGTATTGTTTGCGCGGAAAGCGTGTTGGTGTTTAGTACAGGGTGATTGATGTTCTTCTTGGAAGTCATACGACTGAAATTTTGGAGATGCATTCGTACTTCCCTGATTTTCCCTAATCCATATTTTTCGTTTAGAACCAACGAAAATATCTACCCATCTTTTAGTATAAAAGTGGTTCTTATAAGACATGACTAATTTAGTCGTGGGTTTCCGAACTGCGAGATATCGGCGTGTGAACTTTCCAACCAAAAACGTGATAGAGGAATGGTCACTATCGCGTGCTAACTAAAATACCTTCGATGCGGTGATCCCTTATTGGGCGTCAGCCATGATTTGCTTCCGTTCTAAAGGTTGTAACTAGGGGAACAGGATTTTTTCCCTGGATATTCATGTCACCAATTTATTAATCCTGATCGTGGAAATTTGAAATTCTCCATGATGCCTCCTCCAGGATTTCCCAGTGAATCCTGTACGGGCTTGTTCAATGCCATAATGGCGGTACTCTCTCTCGTTTCTTCTTAGATGAGAGATGGCTCGGTCTCTTAAAAAAAAAGGGCGACAACTCAAAGTTTTTTGTTTTCTTTTTTTTAAGGACGAGATCTTCTTTTTAGAATTGTTA
>NW_007378151.1:3664-121595 GCF_000475195.1 Diaphorina citri
ACTAACTTAACCCAACCCAACCCAACCTAACCTAACCTAACCCAACCCAACCCAACCTAATCTAACCTAACTTAACCTAACCTGAATTAACCTAACCTAACCTATTGGAAGTGGAGGTGGAGGTGAAAATGGAGGTGGAGGTGGAAGTGAAAGTGGAGAAGAAAATGGAGGTGGAGGTGAAAGTGGAGATGAAAGTGGAGGTGGAGGTGAAAAAGTAGGCGGAGGCAAAAGTGGAGGTGGACATGAAAATGGAGGTGGAGGCGAATATGGAGGTTGAGGTGAAAATGGACAGGGGGGGACCTTTTGTGCCTGTGGAAAATCTATACCTATATTACACATAAAGATAACCAATCATTATGATAGCACGAGCACCACAATCCTAACCCATTTCGAACAAATTGCTTTGGTACGAGTGATTTGTGGAAAATCTATACCTATATTAATATTACACATAAAGATAACCAATCATTATGATAGCACGAGCACCACAATCCTAACCCATTTCGAACAAATTGCTTTGGTACGAGTGAGTACGTACCTATGTTTTAAATTCCATCTTGAACAGAATGGCTTGAAGCAGAGTGGATGTTGGCTACCATATCATCATCAAAGTCCAACACTGATGGATAATCTTTTTTTTTTTTTAAGAGGTTTGACAGAGGGAACTGTAACTGCTATAGTCTTATCGTCCCGAAATCGAAGAGAGAAGGAAGACAGGATTATAAGGAGAAGAATTATAAGGGAATAATGAGGGAGAGAAGGAACGAAGAAAACAAACAAAGTAAAAGAGGAAAGAATTAAGGTGGAAATACGGGAGAGGAGAAAGATTAGAAGAAACAGGATGAGAAGAAGAGGGAGAGAAGGAATGATAAGAAAAACAAGGGAAAGAGGGATGTTTAAGTGTGGGGAGGATTATAAACGGAGAAAAATTCCTTCAAGTATTTTTCATTTTTTTATTTATTGATCTCTTTATTTTTTATTATTGAACTCTTTCTTCTTTTTCTTCGCCTTTTCTCGTGTACAGACGGGGTCGGCGTTTTTCGTCAGCCTCTCAATCAGCCCTAAGGGTGATTGCTTTGGGCTGACATTTGGTTTTGGATTCAAATTTTACGGGTGGATGCCCTTCGCACTCAACCTTTGCTATTTCTTTAGCAAGGGAAATTCAGGTTGGTATACTCCCCGCTTAAAGTCCCCCAGCTGGACTAAGCTGGTCTACTCCCTGTGTAACGTCCCCCAGCCAGATTAATTGATCCTTTATGTAGTAATTTATTGATTTCTTTATTTTACCTGAATAGTATTCCTATTGGTTTCATTGATAATGATGGCCCCAAACTCCCGGGGATAGAACGGCCGTTTTCCTTTCCTTTCGACAAATCGGAACCACCGAAAGTCAGCAGGAGGTTCTGCTGTCACCTGACAAGTCACATTGGCAGTTCCATTCATATAGCCGTAGGCAAACTCTGGATTATCATCCGCGAATGTGGGCTTGTCTGGAAGCAGGGGAAAGAATATTCGGTAGGTAAGTAGGTATTGCTACCATGGTGTAGTGATCACTGAGCTCGCCCTGCAAGCGGGAGACCCGGGTTCGATTTCCGGCGGGGTAAAGATTTATATATAATTAAAATGATTGATTCCGTGACTGCGGGCGAGCATGATGGTAGGTAAAGATTGGGTGGTAGGATTATCGAGATATTTGGAAATTCCTACAATGCTACAGTGAGCACCAAAAAATGTGACATGATAACACAAAGAAATAACATTTATTTATTATAAGCGATTAATGGATAATTCACATGAATACCGGCCACTGTCGCTGAAAGGCTACCGGTCTTCCGGGACTTGGGATCGGAAACGGGACCCGATCTTAGGCCCTGGAGGCGAGTTTCCACTGCACTGTGACTGAAAATATTAATACAAGATAATGGAATTATCCATTCTCTCAATAACAATAATTGATAACACATGGGATATTATTTCTGACGTGGAAAAATATTAAAATATAAAAGAATATTCGGTAGGTAAGTTAGGTATTGCTCCCATGGTGTAGTGATCACTGAGCTCGCCCTGCAAGTGGGAGACCCGAGTTCGATTCCCGGCGGGGTAAAGATTTTTATATAATTAAAATGATTGATTCCGTGACTGCGGGCGACCGGTGCCAGCATGATGGTAGGTAAAGATTGGGTGGTAGGATTATCGAGATATTTGGAAATTCCTACAATGCTACAGTGAGCACCAAAAAATGTGACATCATAACACAAAGAAATGACATTCATTTATTATAAGCGATTAATGGATAATTCACATGAATACCGGCCACTGTCGCTGAAAGGCTACCGGTCTTCCGGGACTTGGGATTGGAAACGGGACCCGATCTTTTAGGCCCTGGAGGCGAGTTTCCACTGCACTGTGACTGAAAATATTAATACAACAAGATAATGGAATTATCCATTCTCTCAATAACAATAATTGATAACACATGGGATATTATTTCTGACGTGGAAAAATATTAAAATATGCAAATGAAGGTAGGAAAAAACATGTTCATTTTATGCTACAGATAGGAAGTTTAGAATATGGAAACAAAAAAAGTATATTGACTTGTTGTAGGTAAAAAGCGAACAATCATTGATTAAAGACGATTAAAATTAAAGCATTTGAATTGTAATCGTGAGAGAAAAAATTACCAATGTATGTCTAACTTTTTTTTCAACAGACTTTCGGTAGGTAGTAGGTAGGTACCATGTATGTTATAACCGGAAGCTAAATACAGTTTAAATTAAACTCCTCGGAAAAATGTTTTAATTTGTATGTACAGATAGGAAGTTTAGAATATGGAAACAAAAAAAGTATATTGACTTGTTGTAGGTAAAAAGCGAACAATCACTGATTAAAGACGATTAAAATTAAAGCATTTGAATTGTAATCGTGAGAGAAAAAAATTACCAATGTATGTCTAACTTTTTTTTTTCAACAGACTTTCGGTTAGGTAGTAGGTAGGTACCATGTATGTTATAACCGGAAGCTAAATACAGTTTAAATTAAACTCCTCGGAAAAATGTTTTAATTTGTATTGTTTGGTAAAACTGACCATTTTACATGGTTTTATTTCCCCTCCAAGAATGCTTTATTTCCCCTCCAAGAATGCTTTATCTACCAGGTAGGTAAAAAAATCATATTGGTAGATTACCTAGATATTTTGCTTTTTTATCTTTTCCAGGCCAGTAATCATAATTGAAATCATATTGGTAGATTACCTAGATATTTTGCTTTTTTATCTTTTCCAGGCCAGTAATCATAATTTTGGTAATTGGTGGTAGGCACAAAAATCATATTGGTAGATTACCTAGATATTTTGCTTTTTTATCTTTTCCAGGCCAGTAATCATAATTTTGGTAATTGGTGGTAGGTATACAGAAAAAACGGTCATTGCACTGTCCTTGTTTGGAACAAGTTCGGAATTATTTCCCTACGAGGTCATTAAAAGTTCAAATTCAACCCCGTTAGTTAGCGTCCTACTTTTTGGTTCTTTGTATAGATTTCAGGGTTCGCTTGGCAGTCAGAGCCCCGTGAGAACAAAATGGGGGAGCTAGTTTCAAATATGAAGAGACGACAAAACATTATCCCATCAGGATAAAATCCGCCCTGGGTGGGAATCGAACCCGCGGCCTAGCGCTTACAAGGTAGACGCGCTACCAACTAAGCTAACTAGGCTGGCCTGGATAATCTTACACTAGCCCGAACTACCAATCCATAGATATGAGTTTATGAAAGAAATCATATCACTCCAAAAGGAGCGTTGATCAAATTGTAGTTTGAACATTAATCACCTCTACCAAGACTCGAGATTGCTTCTAAGTACCTAATTAATTAATTACCATAGCGATGCTTATTTATATTATCGAATTGAACTAAAGAGTCCCTTTGCCAGTTCACCCGAGCAGTAAGGTACTATCATAACATGGTATCTGCTTTGTAGTCGCATTCTCAAATAAAATAGTGAATATTGAGGACAAAATTTTATACTCCTGCTGAAATTGAACCTTCACCATCATGGCAGGTACTGACGAAATGAAATCTTTGCCCTAACAGGGTAGACGAGAATGTCCTCATTAGCACAAACAGTCCTCTAACTTTCCAGGAAAAATTATCCTCAAGTATTTTAACTTTAAGGGTACCGGAGACTCAACTTTAATTTGTAAACAGGGTGGGGGTGGAAAATGGTTCCACCCAAGCGAGGAGTGAAATGTGTTGGGTATTTAAGTATTGTTTGCGCGGAAAGCGTGTTGGTGTTTAGTACAGGGTGATTGATGTTCTTCTTGGAAGTCATACGACTGAAATTTTGGAGATGCATTCGTACTTCCCTGATTTTCCCTAATCCATATTTTTCGTTTAGAACCAACGAAAATATCTACCCATCTTTTAGTATAAAAGTGGTTCTTATAAGACATGACTAATTTAGTCGTGGGTTTCCGAACTGCGAGATATCGGCGTGTGAACTTTCCAACCAAAAACGTGATAGAGGAATGGTCACTATCGCGTGCTAACTAAAATACCTTCGATGCGGTGATTCCTTATTGGGCGTCAGCCATGATTTGCTTCCGTTCTAAAGGTTGTAACTAGGGGAACAGGATTTTTTCCCTGGATATTCATGTCACCAATTTATTAATCCTGATCGTGGAAATTTGAAATTCTCCATGATGCCTCCTACAGGATCTCCCAGTGAATCCTGTACGAGCTTGTTCAATGCCATAATGACGGTACTCTCTCTCGTTTCTATTGTTAAGATTTTTCTTCTCGAGCAGGAATTTTTTTCCTTTTGTTTTTGAAACTCAACAGGAAAAACTTCATGCATGAATAGTTATCCCTTTCGATTCCGACACACTTAATTTGAAGTGTTAAATGGAAGCCATAGAGACGTGAAGCCTATACAGCTATACGTAACAATAATAACCTACCTCCCATGCTCTTACTTTTTTATTACCCACTCCTTTTGTTTTTGAAACTCAACAGGAAAAACTTCATGCATGAATAGTTATCCCTTTTGATTCCGACACAGTTAATTTGAAGTGTTAAATGGAAGCCATAGAGACGTGAAGCCTGTACAGCTATACGTAGCAATAATAACCTACCTCCCATGCTCTTACTTTTTTATTACCCACATATTCGCATGTGGGGTAATAGGTAACAGTGGGAGCCAAACCAAACATGGTTGTACCTAGGCATTAAAAGTGTAAATCAAGGTAGTGGGGACCTTTAAAAAAGATTGTAAATTCAGACAAAGGCAACGGGAAAGCTATAAACTCGTTTTTTTTTATTAAAAAAAAAAAAAAACAATGTTGAAAGAGATAGACAGGCCTACGACTTTCTAATATGTACCTATCTACCGACATTTTAGTTGAAAAAAAAAGAAAAGTGTAAATCAAGGTAGTGGGGGACCTTTAAAAAAGATTGTAAATTCAGACAAAGGCAACAGGAAAGCTATAAACTCAGTTTCTTTTTATTGAAAAAAAAAAACAATGTTGAAAGAGATAGACAGGCCTACGACTTTCTAATATGTACCTATCTACCGACATTTTAGTTGAAAAAAAGGTAAAGAATTCAAGTTGAAGCCAAACACTTGGGAATACGAGTGTAAGAAAACACGACATGAAGGAAGGCGAGGGAGAGAAAAGGTAAAGAATTCAAGTTGAAGCCAAACACTTGGGAATACGAGTGTAAGAAAACACGACATGAAGGAAGGCGAGGGAGAGAAAAAAGGTAAATAAATAACGAGAGAACAACGCAGCTCTAAGACTCGAAGAACTTGAGAAAAGAAGAGGATGATATTGCTTTTGAAGACTTCGCCTTTTCCCGTGTACAGACGGGGTCGGCGTTTTTCGTTAGCCTCTCAATCAGTCCTAGCTAGGGTGATTGCTTTGGGCTGAGATTTGGTTTTGGATACAAATTTTACGAGTGGATGCCCTTTGCTATTTCTTTAGCAAAGGAAATTCAGGTTGGTATACTCCCCGCTTAAAGTCCCCCAGCTGGACTAAGCTGGTCTACTCCCTGTGTAACGTCCCCCAGCCAGATTCTCTTTTTCTACATAGCTCTTTTTGCAAATCAAATCATAAATTATGAAAAGGAAGTGATGCAAGACCTCATACATATGTAGGTACGAGAATTTATGGATTTTTTTCATGTGAATTTCGAGGAGCTAAAGGCCTCTTATATTGTGATGTTATAAGATACAACAATTACACATGTTTGCATATTGTTTTATTTCATACAGAATGGGAGGGAGAGAGAAGGGACATTTGTCTCGTGGCTTGTTCGAGATAAGAGGATGGGGAGAGAGAGAGAACGAAATACGCCTTCCTGCCTTCCCCTGTATTGCAGGGATTTGTGACGGTTTCTGTAATTATTAGCAAGTTATTATGCGCATCAAAATATCGCACCAAACAAGAGGGAGGCATTTTTCCAAGCCTGATAAACTGTCGCCAACATTTCCCAAGCCTGTTAGATTGTCGCTAACATTTTCCAAGCCTGTTAGATTGTCGCCAACAGTTTCCAAGTCTGTTAAATTGTGGCCAACACAACTGCTCAGTTTCTAGAATATGGGACGGAGTTTTCGACGATGAATTTGGTTAGGTTGGTCTGAAGACTCTGAAGTTTTTGAGTTGGAACTATTAAGATTTGAACTGTCTTGAAATTATCCATTTTACAATATCAAAAGGGCAAGAATCATTCAAGATAACTTACGTGTAACTCTCAACTTGATTTCTCTGACTTTCCGGTCTGTCAATGTTTTGCTGGACTGGAAAGCTTTGCACTGGTAAGTACCAGCATCTCGTCGAGATATAAATCAAAAGGGCAAGAATCATTCAAGATAACTTACGTGTAACTCTCAACTTGATTTCTCTGACTTTCCGATCTGTCAATGTTTTGCTGGACTGGAAAGCTTTGCACTGGTAAGTACCAGCATCTCGTCGAGATATATTCTGAATGAGCAATCCGTCCGCGAGTTCTTTGAATTTGGAATCTGAAATCAATAAAAGGAAAGATAGTCCTCTGTTAGGGCATCCGCTTTACATTCTAAATCTGAGATTTTGATTATTTTTCTATCAGAGGAAAGTTATTGACTTTATTTGTAGGTAGAACGCCTCTAACACCTCAAGTCTTGCATCGTCCTTACAAACAACATATGTACAACCGTTGGTTTATTTTCCTTCTTTCATAATGAAAGTACAAATAAAGAGGGAAATTCTTTTTGTAACTGGAGTGCCCAACATAACTTTAATTGAAGAAAGAAATTTGTACAAGGCTATAAATACAGCATAGAAAACACTTAAAAAAGATAAATATAAATTAGGATTAAAAAGTGGAGAACATAGCGCACATAAATTGGTGTGAGAATTCAGCGAACATTCGTGTATTTCTCTCATTACCTTCTGGGAAATACAGCGTAAAAATGTACTTATCCAAAACTTGAGACTCTTCAGTATTAAAGTTCCTCTTTTGTAATATGATAATGTCCTACAAAAATGCACAAAATACGTTATAGCTAAATTCCCTTAGGGGTGAGCTTTTTTTTCCTTGTCTAGCATTTCGATCCATTAGGTAAACCCTAATATCAACCCAGAATGTACATATTAACCAGTAAATACCAGCTAGCTATCTCAGGTACTTCTGGTGCCCGACGCAAAAGTCCCTACTTCTTGAAACATCAACAATATGTTTAAAACTGCACTATCATTCTAATTTAAAACGACCAAAAAGGGAAAAGAAGGGGTTACTAACTTTTACAAGTGTCATTTTGCATTACATAGCTAGTTCTAGAGTACGAGTAAATATTTTACCGACCATCTCTCTTCCTCCTAAGGTCTGTTTTTCATTCCTACGCCGCATCGATGCGGCGTCCACTTGGCGTTCACTCTGCGTCAGGAGTGGGGGTAATGTGGAAATTCAACAAACATGACGACATCTAGTGGAGATTTTACGAAACATTTTTTTCATTTCCCTCAATACAATTACAATATGGCGGAATCTGAAGCTACTCGAGACTCGCATCAGGGATTTAAGACGCAGCGTTGACGCTAAAGTAGGGGAAGTGGAATGAAAAACACGCGTCGGGTTCGCATCGCACCCACGTCGAATGAAAAACAGACCTCTACTTCGCTTTCTTGCACAGGATAGAAGCGTTTTTCTGCCTATGAGAGCAGCACTAGAACGTAATAACATTAAATCAAATATCAAAATTAAAACGACCAAAAAGGGAAAAGAAGGGGTTACTAACTTTTACAAGTGTCATTTTGCATTGCATAGCTAGTTCTAGAGTACGAGTAAATATTTTACCGACCATCTCTCTTCCTCCTACTTCGCTTTCTTGCACAGGATAGAAGCGTTTTTCTGCCTATGAGAGCAGCACTAGAACGTAATAACATTAAATCAAATATCAAAAGGAAGAAAAAGTAAGGATTTCGGTTCTTCCCAAAGTATTGCAAGGAAAGAGAGGAATTAACCGTAGGAAAAAAGATGGTAAAAAGACGCGGTAAACATCATGTTTTCTGGTGGCAATTTTCCGTGTTTCTTCTGCCGTGAAAATAGATGAGAAGACGAGACAGTTTTTTTATTTGATCTTTCTGTGTTGAACCCTTTCTTGAAGCCCTCATGTTGGGAAAGGAAAGGCGTTATTTTGGTTTCTAAATTCTCACCCATTCTTCCCTCTTAGCACTCTATACTACAATACTTACCACACTATTTTTAAGGAATTCTTAGGTATATGGAATCAGGGCCGTATCCAGGATTCGAGGGGGGGGACCAAGGGTCCCAACAGTGATGTACCGGTGGGGGGATGCTCCAATTTTCGAAGGCTCGCCTACAGTAAAGGAAAAATATGATGCCCGAGGGGGTGGTGGGCTCCCTTGCCCCCTAAATACGGTCTTGTATGGAATGCTCTCTTCCATTTTGAATTCCTATAGGTACAGAATTACAGTTATGGCATCACGGAAGTTTAAGGAGGGGAAAATAATCTTTGTTCCCCCATGTGATAATGTGCTGGTAAATAACGTTCAATGCCAAGTGTGGCACCGCAATAACCACACAGAACGGTGTTCCACAGAATTATCTATGATACCTACCTACTTTTAATAATCCCCGTTTATATTTTATTATCTTTTCACTTATTGGTATCGGAAGAACCCATTTCGGAAAGGTAGATCGACGAATTTTGGTGTTGTAGTTTCCACGCTACAAATGAAATGTGAATGTAACAATTGTAACTTTAATTTCTAGGGAACCTGAGCGATTCCCAGGATTATTCCTTTGTGAAACCAAAGCGGTTCTCTAACTTCTCTTAAGACCGCATCACAATGCTTCAAATCATCTTATTTTCCGGGCCTTGGCATAGATTGCATAGAAAGTACCAAAGTTCGTATCAAGTGTTACAAACAATGCCGCATCACAATGCTTCAAATCATCTTATTTTCCGGGCCTTGGCATAGATTGCATAGAAAGTACCAAAGTTCGTATCAAGTGTTACAAGTTACAGCGCTTTTGATGCCTAAGCTGTAAAGCGCTTTCGTAAAAAGCTCCCTCACGTGAGCGGTATGTTTCATTCGAGTCGAATCCTTTAGCCTCGTATTGCTCCTTATCGCATTAGCGCTTTCGTAAAAAGCTCCCTCACGTGAGCGGTATGTTTCATTCGAGTCGAATCCTTTAGCCTCGTATTGCTCCTTATCGCATTATGTCTGAAAAGTGAGAAGTCTAATCTCCATTGTTTTCTCAGAAGCACGTAGCTGCCGGAGTGAAGGTAATGAACTTTCATTCCAATGCTTCTTTACATTTAGCCGAAAATGTTCTTGTTGTTACTTTGTACTTTTGATAGTGTGATAATGTTGTTGTTGTACATAGTAGCAGTAACAGCGGATCAGGGGACTCCTCTCCAAACTCTTGTCCCAGGGGTAGGTCCAGGATCTCAGCCATCTGTACCGGCCTCATCCAGAGTTCCATGGGTGTAAGTGTGGTAGGGTTAGAGGGGCAGGTGAACAGGTGGTTAGTGTCGTGATAGTGTGATAATGTTTCCCCTTGGCTCCGGCCGAAATCCTAATCACTTTCTAATTCTCCAGGATATTTCAGGGATAGATGGTTTGTTGTTGCTTATGGATAATTAGTAATTAGGCAAGTCCACAAACTTGAATTCGTCTGGAGAAAATATTTTTTTTTTTTTTTAATAAAGTTATCAGACTGCAAGTAATTGAGGATCCTTCCAAATTTTATTATTTTGCATCTCCAGAAAAAAGTTGAAATATGAAAGGGGTTTCATCTGAAGACATAATGCTCTTGCTTTCAATCTTGTGTTTGAGAGTCTCAGCGCAAACGAGCCGAAAAAGTCAAGTGTCTGCAATCAAACAAGCTGAAAAATACACACTCGTAAAGAATGTACCTAGACGTTATGGTACGTGTTTTGCTTGATTTTACTGAAATTCCCATAAAAAAAAAACAGTGTGCTAAGTTTTACTTACACGACGAATAAAAAAAGTATCACCCAAGTGGATGCGTCACGAATTACGAGTCCCTAAATTTATTCTACGGAAAGAATTTTAAAATTCCAACCCGTTTTCGAGTTATTCCCTTGTGGAAGGGACTTTCGGAACATACTTTTATTTCGTATTCCCCTTTTCCAATGATGGGTGGGGCTGTTCGAGGGGAGATTATGTGATATTTTGATATTCTTCTCCAATTCTTCCATCTAGGGAGGCAAGGAGTGCAAGAGGAGATGGTGTGTGCTTGAAAGTCATGAATTTTTAATGTTTTCACACCGTGAGTAATAATAATTTTGTTTCTCTATTATTGAAAAGGTAAATATGGCCCACACACTTGTATTGTCTCTCTCAAATTGAAATGTAAATATTCAATTTTTGTAACTTGCACACCCTACACCAGAATTACCTTAGTGTTCTTTGTTCCAGAGATATCATAGATCGTCGCTCCTAGAAACATGTCGCATCTGCTTTGCAATAGTTCAGGAAAAGGACTGAAAAGTCCCAATAATATAAATCAACGAATAAGAATAAAGGGATACTATTGGGTTGTATGGAATAAAAATGAGGTTGTATAAAAAAACAACAAGAATAAAGATGTTTGGAACATCATGGTTTTACCTTGGGTGATGGTGGGTTGTATGGAATAAAAATGAGGTTGTATAAAAAAACAACAAGAATAAAGATGTTTGGAATATCATGGTTTTACCTTGGGTGATGGCAATATCGCACCAAACAAGAGGGAGGCATTTTTCCAAGCCTGTTAAACTGTCGCCAACAATTTCCAAGCCTGTTAGATTGTCGCTAACATTTTACAAGCCTGTTAAATTGTCGCCAACATTTTCCAAGCCTGTTAAATTGTCTTCAACAGTTTCCAAGTCTGTTAAATTGTGGCCAACACAACTTCTGTGACTTTCAGTTTCTAGAATATGGGACGGAGTTTTCGACAATGAATTTGGTTAGGTTGGTCTGAAGACTCTGAAGTTTTTGAGTTGGAACTAATAAGATTTGAACTGTCTTGTGAAATTATCCATTTTACAATATCAAAAGGGCAAGAATTATTCAAGATAACTTACGTGTAACTCTCAGCTTGATTTCTCTGACTTTCCGGTCTGTCAATGTTTTGCTGGACTGGAAAGCTTTGCACTGGTAAGTACCAGCATCTCGTCGGGATATATTCTGAATGAGCAATCCGTCCGCGAGTTCTTTGAATTTGGAATCTGAAATCAATAAAAGGAAAGATAGTCCTCTGTTACGCTTTACATTCTAAATCTGAGATTTTGATTATTTTTCTATCAGAGGAAAGTTATTGACTTTATTTGTAGGTAGAACGCCTCTAACACCTCAAGTCTTGCATCGTCCTTACAAACAACATACAACCGTTGGTTCATTTTCCTTCTTTCATAATGAAAGTACAAATAAAGAGGGAAATTCTTTTTGTAACTGGAGTGCCCAACATAACTTTAATTGAAGAAAGTGGGTGATGGGATTGTCGCCTACACTCCAATGAACTTCGGGATCAGGTTTGCCCGCCACTTCACACCTCAACGTTGGACTGGAAAACTCTTTGGCCTCTACATGTTCTGGCGTATCCATGAATGTGATAGGAATGGCCACATCCATGTCAATGACTATCGCGTCCTTTGTGGAGGTGTGAAAACATTCGTACTTGCCCGAGTCATGTTGTTCCAAGTTTTCGAACACGAGGAACAAAACTGCTGGCTTGTTGCTCTTCTTGACGTGAACTCTGAAACAAAAGGGAACACTATCTTCATACCTCTATCTCGTATTTTGAAAATTTGAGGGTAAAACCTCTTTTTTTTCGAGTACATACAACATACTTCACAACACGAGTAAAGAATTACCCGAGGAATTAAAGATCTCATTTTCGACCTTTTATGCAAGACAATCAAAGAACAACAAGCGAAATGAGTTGTATCTTTTGTATTGTCAGGCTGACACGTGTTATCACTCATTTTTGTGTGGACGGATTCTTAAAAATAATAATAATAATAATAAAAAGCGGTCCTTCATCTCAACATGTTTCATTTTCAAGTAGGCTGTAGCCTACTTCAAATGTTCCTCTTTAAAATATAACGAGAGGAATATGAATCGGTAAGCACGAAAAACCTTGGAAAACCTATGCATGTGAAAATGTGTGCAAGTATCGACTTCTTAACAAACGGTGCGTATGTTTGAACAGGGTTGAGTGCCGAAGCTATGATTACGGGGAGTGAATTATTCATTCATAAATAAAAAGGATAAGTGACAAGAAAATACCTCCCTTACACAGCTAAACACTCCCCTTTACCTTCGTTCCCTTACATCAAAGTATATTACTCGTACTCTTTTTTGTACAATAGTAGATAGCTGGGGTGTTTTTGACTAGTTTATACAGTGTTGCCGCATGTTCAGAAAAAAGGTTTATTTGCTTAGTGCTTGCGACCTTTTGTTATTACTCGTACTCTTTTTTGTACAATAGTAGAAAGCTGGGGTGTTTTTGACTAGTTTATACAGTGTTGCCGCATGTTCAGAAAAAAGGTTTATTTGCTTAGTGCTTGCGACCTTTTGTTATGGAACAGCTATATTACTTTTAAGTAACTACTGGTGCTTTTGACAGCTTGAACGTGCTTTCCAGATGTTAGATGAGGCGGTCAACACCACTTTAATTGGGTGTCTTAATTTTGTCTACGTGAAGAGAACGTTATTATTACTACCCAATTACCCACATAACTTGGCTTTGGCAACGTTTGGTACAATCTAATTGTTTGTTAAGTAGAACAATGAATACCTCTAACACTTTTTTAGTTATTCAAAGATTCCGTCAAAAAGGACAGCTTTGTCACCTTGTAGACAAGGGAAGGAAAATCCTCTTTGACAAAGATAAAAGTCTAAACTATTCAGACAACACTTACCTCTTTTTAATGCAATAAACCTAGATACAGGTGAGGCAGGCACCAACACGTTTTAGGTGTGAACAGCAAAATAAATAAAGTTAATTTGAAAGGAAAACTCGTAATTTATCCCTTTTCACAAAAGAAAAACTTGACAAAATATTTTACTTGGCTGAACTTAAAAGAAAGTCGAAAATGGAATTACGAGTGCTCACAGAGCTTGTACCTTTTGTACCAGATGTTCAGAAGTAATCTTCGTAATTTTACCTGGATGTTTTCACCAGGAAAAGATAAAAGTAGAATTGTAAAATACCACTTGGTCTGAAATTCAGAATGACCGAGGAGGACCTTCCTAACTTGAGTACGTAGGGTAAGTGTACCATTTATTCGCCCACCTAAAAACGTACCATTTATTGGCCCACCTGTGGGTCTACGCCACATAAATCTGAACTGGACGAACTTTTTCAAGATCCAATTTTATCAAAAGAAAGGGCTTAAAGAATACTATCGAATCAGTGGTATTCCAAAATTGTAGTCAGAACAACAAAAATTAGAACAAGCAGGGTCCGTCCCTCCGGGAATTTTAGCCCGTAGTGATTAGAGAAAATCAGTACCTATGTACCTACCTAATTTGTTTAATATTCAGTTTATAAATCAAAGTTCCTTCCAAAAAAAAGTCGATTTTTGCTAAAATCTAATTCTTAAGGATTCATATTCACGCCTTAAGGTTTCTACACGTTATTTTTCAATATTATTTAATCTTGAGATATCTATGATAAAGTAGACAATATTCTATGATAAAGTAGACAATATTATTATTATTATTATTATTTTCTATTATTTGTCTGCTTCTTGCTGACAGGTAATACACAAAAATGTTTCAATTTAGTTTACACATTTCATATTTTCACTCTATTTCTTTTAATATTTTTCTAATTTTTTTCTATTAACGCGAATATATCCGTGATGGACTCAATCAATATCTATTTTATTCCTCTAAACCTACATATAATTAGATTTGAGAAATTATTAATTTTTATTAAAAAACTGAGGTGGGCCAATAATTGGAACCAAATGGGCGAATAATAGGAACATCATTCTGAAAAGTGGGCGAATAATAGGAACACTCCATGGGCGAATAATAGGAACATCATTCTGAAAAGTGGGCGAATAATAGGAACACTCCACTTTTTTCACTTGATGGAAATTTTCGGAAAATCGGTAGACTATTACCTATTATTTCGCTATAAATACACTCTATTAGGGACTAAATTCCGCTTCAAAAGAACCTAAGATCATTATTTCGAAATAATTAGGACCAGAGTTATAACCGTTTTTATCTGGAAAATCCCTTAGGTGGGCGAATAAATGGTACACTTACCCTAGTTCTATTTCAAATACGCACGTATATGTACATAATTATGTACAACTTTCATGTTTACGAATTTGTATTCATCCCTAGTTATATTCCTTTCAACTTTTATTTAAGTTTGTTAAAGAAGCAGTTCTTTACTTAACCCACATCATAATAATGCTTAAAGAAGAGATTGTACTTCAACTTCCATTTTTTGTTTGACAAGTTGAAAGTATGTCAAGTTAGGTACTTTTCTTCTTGGGAAATTTGGATCTGTTACAATTTTGAATTGTGTGATGTTTTTTGAAAATTTCAACTTCGCTTGCACAAGAACTTTGTTTGTTTGTGTTGTCTGCCATGCAAATTCAGACATGATTCCCAGTTTCCTTTGGTTAAACTATCCTATCATGAAAATTTCAGATAAGTATGGATGTATTTTAAGTTCTCCAAGTTTATTCTGACCGCATTTTGCTTTAATTTAATACCTACTTATTATTACACCTACCTCCATATATATATGTTCGTAAAAGCACTGAACGTTAGTCAGCAACATTCCCTTTCATCTCATTCGCACTTCCACCCTAGTACCAATATAAATTGGTTTTTGGGGAAGCAAAAGAAATCACAAAAGAAATCACTTCACAAAGTTACTGAGTCCTCTATAATGAAAAAGAAATCATTCGACCGTTTTCCACTCTATGGTTCCTGGATTTAAAGTTTCCGAGCCAGCCTATTAGCTTGGTTGGTAACGCGTCTGCCTTGTAAGCGCTAGACCGCGGGTTCGATTCCCGCCCGGGGCGGATTTTATCCTGAAGGGATAAGGTTCGTTCTCAGAGTGGCTGGCTTTCTCCTATCCTGTCTTCCTTCTCTCATCGATTTTGGGAAGATAAGACGCTAGCAGTTACAGTTCCCTCTGTCAAAACTATTTCGATCCTTTTGATCCTTTTCCACTCTGTGGTTCCTGGATAAAGATTCCAACAACTTACTTTCCCTTCGGGACAAATATCTTCTCGCGTTCATCGTTATGCAGGATCTTCCTCCAGATGATGTCATCCAGTTTGGTGTCCGAGTCATTGCTCATGCATCCCACAATATAGCTGGTGTTCTGAAACCTCTGCAGCTCTGTTTGTGACGGCGAAATCATGATGGCACACTCCAGCCCTGAAACAAAGGAAGAGGAAAGTTTTGGATAAAGTTCGACTTGTGAAATCGTGGTTTGATAATTCTGTTTCGGAAAACTACTACTTTTTTTTATTTTTTTTTTTTTTTTTACACAACACCAGATGACCGATACATAGGTATTATATGAAAATTTTACACCAGATGAAGATGAATCTGGTGTTGGCTCTATTGGGCTGATAAAGTTGATGATGTGAAGTGTGAAGGGCTTTAAATGTTTTGTTAAACTACCTATCATGAAATTGAACCACATAGATGTGTAATGTGTATAGCTGAAATTTTGGACGAGGAGGATTCAGCTCAATGTGTAATGTGCTTCTGAATAGTAATAAATAGAATAGATACCACCTCTGTGTGAAGGTATGAACATGGAAATTCTATCATGCAATTGAATCACAGATACATACATGAAAGTTCTATATGCTTCACAACTGTAAAATCAACCGTCATCTACTTTCATCTACCTATCTAGGTGCCTAAAGAAGAGCCAACACGTTAACTTGGAAATTACAATAGAGGCGGAGAATATGCTAAACTTTAATGTTGATGGAGTTGATGCAAGGAGAAACTTCCACTCTGGAGCGAAAACTTTGAACAAAAGATAATTATCGAAGGCACATAGAGAATGGAAGGTAATTATTCCTAATGTATCTATCTTCATCAGACATTAGAACGCAGAACGCTCTTCAAGCTTTCTAAATAACGACGTTACTACAGGGATCAGGAACGAGGGATGAAGGGTTATGGAGTGGTTAGGACGATGAAAATGGACAGTGATTTCTGTGATTCAAAACTTCCGTAAGGATCTGATTGCAATATCATAGAGGAAACTAACAACAATATTGTACACTGTCTGTCTGCTTAGAACAAGTTGTTCCATTATAATTATGCTGACCGTTTTACAGAAATAGATACTAGTACATAACAGAAACATACCAAAAGATATAGATACATATTTTGTTTACATATTTAGTTGATAATATCTACAGATGTCCTAACACCGGAAGTTTGGCTACCTACAACCGAGTAAGGCCACATGTCTTTGCATTTTCATTTGAACTCTTGACCATCTTGTCTGTACGTTTGGCCCTGGGCCTTTGCTTTCTTAGCACTCAAATTGATATAAAGATATAGATACATATTTAGTTGATAATATCTACAGATGTCCTAACACCGGAAGTTTGGCTACCTACAACCGAGTAAGGCCATGTCTTTGCATTTTCATTTGAACTCTTGACCATCTTGTCTGTACGTTTGGCCCTGGGCCTTTGCTTTCTTAGCACTCAAATTGATATAGCTTGAATTTTAAATTTTAATGGCGTGTTTATTTTCATACTCATTGTTTAATATCATCCCCAACTTTTTTTTTCTTGCAAAATTGAAGATAAGTCGAGTAGAAATGTTTTGTTACAATTTTCGAAAGTAATTTTATTTCATTATTATTGTATTTTTTATTTTTGTTTCAATTTTTATACTTGATATTTTTTCTAACTTTTTATATGCTTTTTGTAAATACATTTTTTCTTATTCAAATTTGGAATGAAAATAAGGGGAAAAAATGGTAGAAGAAATAGGGAGTAAAAAATCTTTCACAAGTTATAGGTGGTATGTACCTATACGTATGTCAGGAATATTTATTTATTTTGACTTTTACTTCTGCTGACTGATTTCGTTTTGATTTCTCTCTCCTTATTTAAAATTCTGAGAAACGGAAATTAGAATGATAAAGAGGCATAGGTAAGTAGGTACAATGTCCCGGATTCCAAGATTTATAGGGTAAGTATTTGTAATTATTTATAAGGTTCTTTGTGAGTGCTTACAAATATAAATTTTTTGATCAGCAGAGAGAGATTGAGAGGGACTTTTTTTTCAATACATACCTACTCCTCTTTTAAAGTTTCTCTCTCTCACTCACTCTCTCTCTCTCTCTCTCTCTCTCTCTCTCTCTCTCTCTGCCCTCTTCACGCACTATGAGTAGATAATGATAATAATAAATAGCTGTTGAAATTCGTGCAAAATACCTGGAAATTGCCATCTCTCTTTGTTATCTCAATGATAAATGAACTTTTCACACCTTACTCGTAAAATTCGTCACTCTCGCTTGACTTTAGAGACTATGAAATTCTCTCCGCTTCCCTCTGCTGTTTTGTATTCTTTGTGTGTCTCTCTTTCCTCGCCATTTCTCTCTCGTGTGCCATTCTCATTCTCACACCACTTTCATTTTTCTCTTTTGTGTACTATGATGTTTGTTTCTCTTCATTTTCATCAGTTCACACAGCATTCACTTTGACACAACAGTTTGACACCCATGTTCATTTGGTTATAGCGTTGAGGTTTTAGAGTTCTCGTGGTGCGCCTCAATAAACTCTGTTTGAAATGGAGGAGCAGTGCGTGCTCAATTTTCGGATATTCTGCAAAAGAAAATAATATCTACAGACATACGAGTATACATATGTACATACTTACCTACTTGCCCAGTGGTGAATAGAAGAAAATAAGAGGGGAAAGTTATTATTTTTTATTTATTTATTTATAAGATGAGTGTTCGACCGCCGTTTTTATTTCGTAGCAATGGAACAACTGCTACATTAGACGCATGTGGTCTGTGTCGTAGCATGCCCATCCCGTAGTATGCCTCTCATCAGATGGGCGAGAAGAGACACAATACTTCCCATTTAGGTGCTGGCTCAACACGAGAACACCAGAAAGTAACCCGTTGAAATATTTGCAATCGAAAAACGAGTACAAACTTTTGTCGATGGTGGGATTCGAACCCGGGACCTTCTGCATGGCAAGCAAAATACTTGATTGAAATTGATGATTTTGTATTTTATCGGACGATCTTCTAGACATTGGAATCAATAGAACGGATCTATCCCTACATTTGTGGATGTGCTATTTTTTTGGACTTCCAGTAATAGGCGAGACGTAACAATACTTATACCTACATTAGGTATATGGGGAAGATTGGATTATGAAGAGGTTACACAATAATGATACCACGGGAGAAGTGTATTGCATACCTAGTACCCACCTTTTCAGATGCGTAAACTAATGTAGGTAGATTGTAGTAGTTTATATAAACAGCCAAAGACTTTGCCTCAAAGTAGCATATGTTTTGGTTGTCCCTGATAACATTAACTGTTGATACAGAGGTACTATCTCAAATGCAGGTACCTGTATGAATTTGTCTCATTAGAGTCAAAGTTTCTATCGAAGTATAACTTTATTATACGTATCTCTATTTCTATTCAATAATCAATTATTTACCGGAAAATTCTTCATTCGGTGTGTGAGAGAATGATGAATTTCCATTAAGAGCTATACGGGGGAGGAAGAAAATTGAACTGTCTATTATGCTGATAGGAACGCGAAATGCATACCTATTATTATACGTGATTTTCCAACAAAACAATACAATATGAAATGAAAATGCATTATAGGGTGTTCATAAAAGTGGTTTAATGGAGATAGACTGATCCACATGTTAATACATATCTTGATGGAGGACTCAGTAACTGTCAATATGTTGGCATTATTGGTTATTGGGTGCTTTTACACACATCTCTGCTTCGCAAAAACCCAAACTGACTAAAATTCCAACACAAAACTGTATTAGATTTCTAGATTTGGGGGTGATTGTATTTCATACCAGAAGTTACCAACTTCTCCATGACCACTGGCCGCAGGCAAAATTTTTCTTTCATGACGGTATCGCTATTGAGTACTATAGAGCCTTTAAAATTCAAACATAATGAATTTCGTTGTTTCCGTGTTTGATTTTTAGGGACGCCATTTGGAGAACCTCATACACCATACCTGTACATTATACACTTGACAAGCCACCACCGCTAAACTCTGTCAACTAACCTGGTTGCCAGAACACGTCTCGGTGCTGTACCGATGTCGGTGCATTTTTAATTACGAACAGAAAAAAAACGAGTCGGTTAACAAGGAAGAAAAGTACGCTCAAAAGATATTTAATCATGAATATAAAGCCAAGATTAAACTGAGACAGGAATAAGGAGGGATAGAGTGAGAGAATTGAGCGTACATATTCTAGAGAAAACCTGCTGTGAACATCACTCGACTTTCTAGTACCTACATTGCGAAACTACAAAAAGGGATAAACGTGTACGGTCACTAAAAATTGGACTCAGAGGACCCTAAAACGGATATTTTCATCTATTTGCCGATTTTAAAAATTTGGACATATTCCAAAACTTTCTTATTACAAAGTATAGGTGCCCTATACTTAGTGTAATGGAAAGTAAAAAGAAGGATAGGAGGGGAGTAGATACTCGTAAAGAATAACATGGTTTGACAGAGAGGTAGTGAAAGAATGAGAGAGAATAAGTTAACGGATAAAGGGAGACGGTGAAAAGTCAAAGAATGAGGTCGGAGAAGGAAAAGAAATGGAAGCGAGGAGAAAGAGTGGAGGAAGGAGATAGAGAGTAGATACAAAAGGAGATTAACAGAGGTGGAGAAAGAAAGGATGAAGGGGGAGATCAGTAAGAGATGATGAAGGGAAAGAAAAATGGTGGGGAATTAGAGAGGGAGGGAGGATGAATGTTAAAGACAGGAGGAGGAGGAGGAGGAGGCAGAAGAAAAAAAGACAAAGATGAAGGGAAAAGGAAACATTTTTTTTTTCTTCTGAAAACTGAAAGAAACGCTTAATTAGATTTTCATTAGAGAAAATATAACTTGACTATCATCAAAACGGAACACAAATATCTTCTCGCGTTCATCGTTATGCAGGATCTTCCTCCAGATGATGTCATCCAGTTTGGTGTCCGAGTCATTGCTCATGCATCCCACAATATAGCTGGTGTTCTGAAACCTCTGCAGCTCTGTTTGTGACGGCGAAATCATGATGGCACACTCCAGCCCTGAAACAAAGGAAGAGGAAAGTTTTGGATAAAGTTCGACTTGTGAAATCGTGGTTTGATAATTCTGTTTCGGAAAACTACTACTTTTTTTTTTCAACACAACACCAGATGACCGATACATAGGTATTATATGAAAATTTTACACCAGATGAAGATGAATCTGGTGTTGGCTCTATTGGGCTGATAAAGTTGATGATGTGAAGTGTGAAGGGCTTTAAAAATGTTTAGTTAAACTATCTATCATGAAATTGAACCACATAGATGTGTAATGTGTATAGCTGAAATTTTAGTAGAGGAGGATTCAGCTCAATGTAAAATGTGCTTCTGAATAGTAATAAATAGAATACCACCTCTGTGTGATGTGAAGGTATGAACATGGAAATTCTATCATGCAATTGAATCACAGATACATACATGAAAGTTCTATATGCTTCACAATTGTAAAATCAACCGTCATCTACTTTCATCTACCTATCTAGGTGCCTAAAGAAGAGCCAACACGTTAACTTGGAAATTACAATAGAGGCCATATTCTAGAGAAAATCTGGTGTGAACATCACTCGACTTTCTAGTACCTACATTGCGAAACTACAAAAAGGGATAAACGGGTACGGTCACTAAAAATTGGACTCAGAGGACCCTAAAACGGATATTTTCATCTATTTGCCGATTTTGAAAATTTGGACATATTCCAAAACTTTCTTATTACAAAGTATAGGTGCCCTATACTTAGTGCAATGGAAAGTAAAAAGAAGGATAGGAGGGGAGTAGATACTCGTAAAGAATAACATGGTTTGACAGAGAGGTAGTGAAAGAATGAGAGAGAATAAGTTAACGGATAAAGGGAGACGGTGAAAAGTCAAAGAATGAGGTCGGAGAAGGAAAAGAAATGGAAGCGAGGAGAAAGAGTGGAGGAAGGAGATAGAGAGTAGATACAAAAGGAGATTAACAGAGGTGGAGAAAGAAAGGATGAAGGGGGAGATCAGTAAGAGATGATGAAGGGAAAGAAAAATGGTGGGGAATTAGAGAGGGAGGGAGGATGAATGTTAAAGACAGGAGGAGGAGGCAGAAGAAAAAAGACAAAGATGAAGGGAAAAGGAAACATTTTTTTTTCTTCTGAAAACTGAAAGAAACGCTTAATTAGATTTTCATTAGAGAAAATATAACTTGACTATCATCAAAACGGAACACAAAAGTTGTGCTTTTATCATTATTATACTATCAACATTAGAATGATAACTATTATAATTAGCGCTAACGAGGGCTTCCCAAGCTAGTCGGGTTTAGGAATTCTCCAGTTTCTCCAAGTTTATTCTGACCGCATTTTACTTTAATTTAATACCTACTTATTATTACACCTACCTCCATATATGTTCGTAAAAGCACTGAAAGTTAGTCAGCAACATTCCCTTTCATCTCATTCGCACTTCCACCCTAGTACCAATATAAATTGGTTTTTGGGGAAACAAAAGAAACCATTTCGACCGTTTTCCTCTCTATGGTTCCTGGATTTAAAGTTTCCGAGCCAGCCTATTAGCTTGGTTGGTAACGCGTCTGCCTTGTAAGCGCTAGACCGCGGGTTCGATTCCCGCCCGGGGCGGATTTTATCCTGAAGGGATAAGGTTCGTTCTCAGAGTGGCTGGCTTTCTCCTATCCTGTCTTCCTTCTCTCATCGATTTTGGGAAGATAAGACGCTAGCAGTTACAGTTCCCTCTGTCAAAACTATTTCGATCCTTTTGATCCTTTTCCACTCTGTGGTTCCTGGATAAAGATTCCAACAACTTACTTTCCCTTCGGGACAAATATCTTCTATTTCGATCCTTTTGATCCTTTTCCACTCTGTGGTTCCTGGATAAAGATTCCAACAACTTACTTTCCCTTCGGGACAAATATCTTCTCTTTGTATACTATATACATATTGTATATAGAATGATAACTATTATAATTAGCGCTAACGAGGGCTTCCCAAGCTAGTCGGGTTTAGGGATTCTCCAGTAGAGGTACGGTTAGATTCTACATACATATACGTACAACCATCCTATCCCCATCTAGTTTTGAAGCATACCTCCCTCCACCTACATCCCAACTTTGTGCTTTTTACAGTCAAAAAATATTTCTTTCGCATGAAACCATAACTTCTTCAGTAAAGAAAAAGGTCTGAAACGTTTGACTTGACAATGATGTGTGAACAGCACATTTTTTTCTCCCAAAGTATGCGGGATTTTTCCAGTGCGTTTGTCTTACAATTTCATTCAATGCCAGGATTATCAATACGAGCAATGCTACCTATCCAATACATTTTAAGCAATATCTAGCGCTTGGCAAATTTTGTCAATGCCAAACTGTCGACAAAAAAGACTGGTTTACCAGACTTAACAGTTTCGATTTATAAATAAATTGGGCACAGTGAAGTTGGGATCTAGACAATTCATAGCACGGCAATCATTGCAATAACAACAACAGTTTGACACCCGTGTTCATTTGGTTATAGCGTTGAGGTTTTAGAGTTCTCGTGGTGCGCCTCAATAAACTCTGTTTGAAATGGAGGAGCAGTGCGTGCTCTATGTATTGTGGTCTGTGTCATAGCCATAGCATGCCCATCCCGTAGTATGCCTCTCATCAGATGGGCGAGAAGAGACACAATACTTGGTATTGCATACCAAGTACCCACCTTTTCAGATGCGTAAACTAATGTAGGTAGATTGTAGTAGTTTATATAAACAGCCAAAGACTTTGCCTCAAAGTAGCATATGTTTTGGTTGTCCCTGATAACATTAACTGTTGATACAGAGGTACTATCTCAAATGCAGGTATAGTATTTAAACAAGGTTTTTTATTTACATATGTTTAACTTTAAACTATACCTATGAAATAAATAAGACCTTGTTTAGACTGCGGGAGTAAAGGGACTCTTCAGTCTCATTCTGGCAGGATAACCAAGGTATATTCTATTCTATTCTATTCTATTTGTGTTCCCAGATGGGTTACCTAAGACAGAAAAAGGATGGCTCTACCTCGCTCGCTATTCTGGTGCCCGGGGATCATGCAGATCCTGAGACCAACGAGCGACCAGTGTCCCTCGGTAACCTAGTGGGTGAGTAGACCAGTAGACCGGGGTTCGAATCCCGCTGGGGATGAAAATAATTATTTTATAGTACTTAAGTAGTTTTCCTTATTTTAACTTCACACACCAAAAGCGCACTCCAAGGCTTAGGCGTCAGGGCAAAGAGCCCTAAAATATCGGTTTTAAATAAAAGTTTTCAATAGATCAGTTGCGCTTACTTGGTTGATGTTTCAAAGTCATAGAGCAGGAAAAATGAGGACCAACGGAATTTTTCTTTTTCTTCTACGACTTCTAGATACCGCTGAAAAATACCGGTAAATCGTGAAGTTTGACGTCACGGCATACGCTCCCGTAGGCTATGACGTCATAATTCATGACTCCCGCTTCGTTTATTTCTATTCTATTCTTATCCTATCCTGTTTGTATTCTATGCTATTCTATTCTGTTTTTATTCTATTATATTATATTATATTCTGTTTTTATTCTATCTTATTCTATTCTTCCGCGAAGACAGACGTAACCTGGTCAAATCAGTCAAGCCGCTCTATTATTTCTATTCTATTCTTATCCTATCCTGTTTTTATTCTATTCTATTTTATTCTATTCTATTTCTCCACAGGCAAGCTAAACCACGGAACCGGTTCTCTGCAAGGCTTCCGCGAAGATCGGCGTAATCTGGCCAAATCCGTCAAACCACTCTATTACGGCGCTTTCGGATCTTATGCGCCATCTTATGATTCTACGTTTGCCAACCTAACCAAGGAGGAAAGCGACTTGCTACATGAGACATACGGGGATGAGCCAGCTGTACAATATGCTGAGAGGTAAGAATTGCCATTCAGTAGGTCCCGGGTTCGATGCCCACCATCGACAAAAATTGTACTTGTATTTCGATTGAAAACACCCATTTCAATGGGTTACTTTCTGGTGTTCTTGTGTTGACCCAGCACCTAAATGGGAAGTTTTGTGTCTCTTCTCGCCCATCTGATGAGAGGGGGGAGGGGGGTGTGAATGATGCTTCAATGTAGCTTGAGAACCAGAATTTAGTTCACGGACTTAAGTGACAGAGACCTGTTTTTTTTTCTACTTTTTTTTAGAATTATTATTATTTATTCCCCCCAGTATTCTCAACTTCGCCAAGGATTGTGATTATACACTGACTATGGTGGATAATCTGCTGGATTTAATGACCAGCGGGGAACATAGGAAGACGAAGAAAATCATAGATGAACGACAGAAGACGCGTGAGGAAGAGGACAAAGTTAAACAGGTGAGTGAGAGAAAAACTTATTTCCGCTAGGTTAAGGCAGACGCACTACCAACTGAGCTAACTAGGCTGGCGTTAAGTTTAAACCGAGTTTATTGACACCCATGTTCATTTGGTTATAGCGTTGAGGTTTTAGAGTTCTCGTGGTGCGCCTCAATAAACTCTGTTTGAAATGGAGGAGCAGTGCGTGCTCAATTTTCGGATATTCTGCAAAAGAAAATAATATCTACAGACATACGAGTATACATATGTACATACTTACCTACTTGCCCAGTGGTGAATAGAAGAAAATAAGAGGGGAAAGTTATTATTTTTTATTTATTTATTTATAAGATGAGTGTTCGACCGCCGTTTTTATTTCGTAGCAATGGAACAACTGCTACATTAGACGCATGTGGTCTGTGTCGTAGCATGCCCATCCCGTAGTATGCCGCTCAAATAATATATTATGCTACTTGGGAATATGGAACATAAAATGAGTGGCTGGGTAACTTACCTCCTTGCTATACCTGTTGCCTTTTGAAAGGATTAATAACAACATTCTCTTTAATAAGACATATTATTATGTCTTGTAGCAAACGAGTGCAATCGAAAAAGGAGTACAAATTTTTGTCGATGGTGGGATTCGAACCCGGGACCTTCTGCATGGAAAGCAAGCGCGTTACCACTGGACCAACCGTGCCCCCTTTTAAACTTTCTCTCATTTCTCTTCACTCCTCCTCCAGGTTATGGACGTGGACAGCGACACTAACGCTCCCGGTGGCAAGTACGAGAAGTTTAAACACACTTTGTGAACCCCGGTCTCAGTGATCTGTTGTTGTGTAAGTAGGTGGTACTTGGAAAAAAATATCGGTCTTGAACAAGGACACTCATTGCAAAACATCCCACCTGGGGTTGATTTTAAATAGAATAGAAATGAATATACCTTGTTTATTCTGCCCGAATAGGACTGAAAAGTCCCTTTACCCCAGCAGTCTAAACAAGGTCTCGTATATTTGATGGGTTACAGTGGATTGGAATACAATGATTACAAACTAAGGCAAGAAAATAAAATATGCCAGCCTCGAGATTCGAACCCATACCTGACGATTTGAGTCCAGCTGAGATACTGAAACAAGTGCAGAATGCTGCCCGAGATGCTTCGAATAAGTTGACACATAAGAAAATACAAACTAAGGTAAGAAAATACAAACTAAGGTACGGTGGATTGGAATACAATGATTACAAACTAAGGCAAGAAAATAAAATATGCCAGCCTCGAGATTCGAACCCATACCTGATGATCTGAGTCCAGCTGAGATATTGAAACAAGTGCAGAATGCTGCCCGGGATGCCTCGAATAAGTTGACACATAAGAAAATACAAACTAAGGTAAGAAATTATAAATCAAGGTAAGAAAACACAAACTAAGGTAAAAAATTACAAACTAAGGTAAGAAAACACAAACCAAGGTAAGAAAATACAAACTAAGGTAAGAAAATACAAACTAAAGTAAGAAAATACAAACTAAGGTAAGAAATACAAACTAAATTAGGAAAATACAAACTAAGGTAAGAAAATACAAACTAAGGTAAGAAAATACAAACTAAGGTAAGAAAATACAAACTAAGGTAAGAAATTACAAACTAAGGTAAGAAAATACAAACTAAGGTAAGAAAATACAAACGAAGGTAAGAAAATACAACCGAAGGTAAGAAAATACAAACTAAGGTAAGAAAATACAAACTAAGGTAAGAAAATACAAATCAAGGTAAAAAACACAAACCAAGGTATGTATGTGACTCGCACTTCGTGCTCGGGAGGGGGTCTTAGCCCCCCTCTCGCCCCCCTGAGGGCTTTGCGTGTTCGGTACGCGGGGTTGCGTATACGGTTGCGCCGCGCGCTCCCGGGGGTTTGCGGAGTTGTGTTCAGGTCCTCATGATGGTTGATTGCGGTTCGGGACAGGCCAAGTAATCTTGGCTAGAGACCATCAACCCCCTTGGTGAAGCTACACTGCTACAACAACTACTACCTACCTCGGTGGTGTAGTGGTCAAGACGCTCGCCTGGTAAACAGGAGGGCGTGGGTTCAATCCCAGCCGAGGTATGGAATTTTATCCTCAATATAATTTGAGAAATTGACCACAATAATAGTAGTAGCCTGCTGCTGGAGTAAAGGGACTTTACAGTCCTATGCGAGCAGTATGAATAAGCACTACTATTACTATTATTTATTATTACAGTGCTATATGTCAAATATACGAGACCTCGTAGGACTTGTCAAAGTTTAAATAGAGATGGCCATTTTATTTTTACTTTCTATTACTACAGTATAGCGGAGCTATACTAGTAATGAAAGTATTGCAATCGGTCCAAATTTTCAAAATCGGTATTTTCTAGTCTGTTATTTTTTGGCGCAGTACTTGGTAGGTATCTGGTTGGAATCATAATGAAGAGAAAACATCTCGTTCCTGTGTAACTCTCTCTTCAGACATTTGGGTACTAGTTTTCAAATTCTGAATGCAGGAATAAAAGATCGTCAGAAAAAGTCCAATTTTTTCTTATTCAAAACTGGACTTTCATCTCTAGACCCCTCTTGGAAATTCTTCTTCTTTTTATTTACCTTTCCCAGTGTTCAGACGGGGTTGGCGTTTCTTGTCAGCCTCTCAATCAGCCCTAGGGTGATTGCTTTGGGCTGACATTTGGTTTTGGCTACAAAAATTTTACGAGGGAAACTTGAAGCTGGTATCATCCCTGTTTAAAATCATCCAACCAGACACTATGAAAAAACTTTCATAAAACCCCTTCGCTTGTATGTTATTCAGCTTGAAATGCTGCTCCAGGCTGCTATGCTACTGCTCCGTAAGTAACTTTTTGCTGATTAGCACAAACTTTGGACACTGTCTAAACAAACCGGTAAAGTAAACTGCAGTTAAACAGGAATAGGTATGTAACGTCAGAAAATGCTAGTAGACTCATTAAGAAGAGAAAATAGAGAAAGAGAGGAGTGAGAGAGAAAAAAACAAAAGGGAGAGAGAGAGGAGAGTAAGGGAAAGAGCAAAAAATAAATAAAAGAAGGAGGTATAGAAAAAATAGAAAGAGAGAAAAGAAAAGAGAATAAAAAGAGAAGAAGAGAAGAGGATAGAGAAAGCAATAGGGAGAAAGGAAGTTAGGTAGATGGAGAAAGCTAAAGAATGTTAGAAAAGGGGGATAGTAGAGATTGAAAAGGAGAAAACTATATATAGCAAGGATGATAAAGGGAGAAAACAAGAGGGAGAGAAAGAAAGAGAGAGGGCGACAAAGAAAGAAAGAGAGCGAGCGAGAGAGAGAGAGAGAGGGAAATTAAAGTACCTATTTCTTTCTCTTCTCAATTCTCTGTACCCCGTCTTTTCTTCATTACTCTCTGTCAGCTTTATTCCCGTCTCTCTCCTCTTTTTTTCTTTCTCTCCGTTCTTCTCCCTCCCTCTCTTTCTTTCCTTCCTATCTCCCTCTATCTACTCCAAATTATTCTTCTTTTTTTCCTTCTCCTCTTCTTCTTCTTCTTCTTCTTCTTCTTCTATTTATTTCTCTTTTGTGTTAGTTGTTTTTCGCGTATACCGTTAGTACGTGATGCGGTAAGGAAAAATGATAGGTACGACATGAAATACATGAGAGAGAGAGAGGGGGGGAAAGAATCCCCGGCAGGCAGGCAAAAAAAAAAAAAACTTAATAATATTTAAAAAATCACATTTCTTCACTTTCCTTATCTAAGATTACAGACCTGATTACTACACCTGATTACTACCCATTGTTTTTACACGTGATCTTCACTTGTTGGAATGTACCCACCCACCCCATGTTAGTTTTGTAACATTACAGAGCTAGAAGGAGCTGAAGAATTCCATACTAGAATCCCGCTGTACGAGTGTAAGAGAAACAGAGCAAATAGAACCCCAAACCTTGTTCTAGCTACGGAAAGACATTGTTTTAATCGAATAAGTTTTATCAATGCAAAGAGCAATTTCATGGGAAGTAGTTAGTCGACCGACATCGCACCCCTGTGGTTTACCCATTAAGAGATCGTATACACTCGCTTACGAGTTTTCTCAGAATATTAATATTAATAGACAGTATTATCAACTTGGAAAATCTGAGCTTTATAGAGGGAGAGCATTTTCGCTGAAGACAGGACTGGAGATTAGTCCCCCAAAAATGCAAGTGATCGAAGGCCATCCTCAGATTCTTATAAAAAAATGTAAAATATCTAATTAAAAATCTATGAAACAGAAGAACGTCTAAATTCGAAGAAAGGTCTTTTAATCCCTTTTGCATGTCAGACATCCTTTCATATTCAGAAAGAAAAACGAGAATATTTTCACAGATTTTTATCTTAGTTTTCAAAAGTTTCTTCTCAAAATACCTATTCCATTGGAGAACGAAAGGAGAGAACTTTTTTTTTCCATGCGGGCTTCATTATGGTATTACGATATTTACATTGAATTAACGGTGGGTCCTCCACCTCCTCCTCTACCCCCACCTCACAGGTTTCAACCCTTCCCGTTTCTTCTATTTACTTCCTTTCACCACCTCTAGGCTAAGGGGGGAGCACCCCCAATTCAACCAGCAGACTAAGGTGTTTGGGAGTTGAATTTACATTTACTTTTATGAAAGTACCCCAGGTTTCTATGCTTCCTTCTCTACCTCTCATCCTCTTTGCCTCTCTCTCTTCTCGCTCTCTATCTATCTCTCTGCTTTTATGTTTGTCCCTTTATTCCCCTCTCCTACATTCCCCTCTTCTCCTGTTTTCTCTATTATAATTGGCTTCGTTCTCGTGATGAAATCTGAAATGTACTTTCCAAAAACACCGGGAACTTTGTGTTTCCTTTTCTACTTTCCCTTCGGTTAGCACTTTGAAGGAGAGTTGCTTTCGGTAAAATTTCGAGTCAATCATATTTGCCACGGGGGGACTAGAATTCCCTGCCGTTCCTGTCACATCCCTTGGCTTGTTAGCTTTCCACTTGTTATGTGGGATTTCTCAGAAAAAAACTACAGCGCTTTTCAATGCGACCTACTTTGACAGCTCGAAAATATGTGTGTGTTTTTTTACTATGTCTTTCCCCCTTTTTTAGTCCGTTTTCCTTGTGTAGGCTTAAAGGTGGAAAATCCTTTTTGACAACTAAGCTATAACACGGTGTATTTTTTGTCGAACTTTAGCGTCTCAGACGAACAAACTAAATACCTATGTTTCTAGGTAAGTAGTTGAAATTGGGCTGGGGTCTAAAATCTCTTGTTACGGTCACATGTTGGCTATGAGCATAATCAGATAAAATGTGACATCATGAGTTTGTAGATCATTGGATTCGTTAAACTTAAAATTCACTTCGTTTGCTCATCTATGGTCGTACTACTTACCTAGAAGCATATCTATTCTGAAGGTCGTTTCCCCTCTTTTTTTTCGTACACAAAAAGCCCATCTGAGGCTTAAGTGTAGGGGCAACTGCCTCAAAAGATGGGTTAAGCTTATACGAATCTTCCCCTCTTTTGGCGTGATAGCCCCTGTACTAAACCATAGGAATTCCAAGATGGCGCGCCATCGGAATCGTTTCCGTAAAAGGAAAATACACCTTATCATTTCACTGTGATCTTTTCATATCCAAACAGCTGGGGATTTACGTTACCCCATTATCTTAGGTGGTACAGGTTAATTCCCTACTTCTCTGTTTCCTATTTCTTCGACATTCTTTCTCTCTAATTTCTTCTTTTTTTCTCATCCTTAACCTTTTCTTTTCTCTCCATCATTATTTACTCTTCTCAAAATGAGTTCCCAGAAGAGAAAAAAAGCAAACACAGATAAAGTTTTTCGACATTTTTTTTTTTTTCAACGCTGCTTCTGCTGCTGATGATGCTACTACTCGTATAGGGTGACTGTACCAGTAGTCGATCATTTTTCACGTTTTTAAGTTTCAATTAGCTCTGGTTCTATTGTTGGACACTGTTATATTTTTAAGTATTTTCTAGTCTGTTATTTTTTGGCGCAGTACTTGGTAGGTATCTGGTTGGAATCATAATGAAGAGAAAACATCTCGTTCCTGTGTAACTCTCTCTTCAGACATTTGGGTACTAGTTTTCAAATTCTGAATGCAGGAATAAAAGATCGTCAGAAAAAGTCCAATTTTTTCTTATTCAAAACTGGACTTTCATCTCTAGACCCCTCTTGGAAATTCTTCTTCTTTTTATTTACCTTTCCCAGTGTTCAGACGGGGTTGGCGTTTCTTGTCAGCCTCTCAATCAGCCCTAGGGTGATTGCTTTGGGCTGACATTTGGTTTTGGCTACAAAAATTTTACGAGGGAAACTTGAAGCTGGTATCATCCCTGTTTAAAATCATCCAACCAGACACTATGAAAAAACTTTCATAAAACCCCTTCGCTTGTATGTTATTCAGCTTGAAATGCTGCTCCAGGCTGCTATGCTACTGCTCCGTAAGTAACTTTTTGCTGATTAGCACAAACTTTGGACACTGTCTAAACAAACCGGTAAAGTAAACTGCAGTTAAACAGGAATAGGTATGTAACGTCAGAAAATGCTAGTAGACTCATTAAGAAGAGAAAATAGAGAAAGAGAGGAGTGAGAGAGAAAAAAACAAAAGGGAGAGAGAGAGGAGAGTAAGGGAAAGAGCAAAAAATAAATAAAAGAAGGAGGTATAGAAAAAATAGAAAGAGAGAAAAGAAAAGAGAATAAAAAGAGAAGAAGAGAAGAGGATAGAGAAAGCAATAGGGAGAAAGGAAGTTAGGTAGATGGAGAAAGCTAAAGAATGTTAGAAAAGGGGGATAGTAGAGATTGAAAAGGAGAAAACTATATATAGCAAGGATGATAAAGGGAGAAAACAAGAGGGAGAGAAAGAAAGAGAGAGGGCGACAAAGAAAGAAAGAGAGCGAGCGAGAGAGAGAGAGAGGGAAATTTTATTTCATACCCACTTAGGTACTCTTAGGCATCAAAATCACCTCCTAAATGACAAAAGTAACAGCAAAGGGAAAAGAGGAATAACAAATTCAAAACTCGTATCATGTTTAGAATATTGATGTGTATGGTAATGTTAGCGCCTCCACCAAAAATGCTTTCAAAAATTCAAACACATTTCGGAGTGATGTTGAGGTGGAGAACTGTGAGTTTATGTGTCTCCAGTGAACTGTTGAAGCTACTCACATTCTGATGGCGCTACTCAGTGAAGGACTTTGGTTCATACGTGAAGTTAAGTGAAAGTTCACGTTTCGCACACTTTATGAGACGGTTTGAGAGGGAGATTTGTGAAATAATATCTTTATACGTGTCCACACATTGTCGATTGAAACCGTTCTTGGAACGATTTCGGGACGATAAGACCTCCGTGGTTATATAGTTCCCTTTATCAAAGCTACTGCTACCGTTCCTTCCAGACTTTATGAGAGAGTATTTCCAACTTGCAACCAAAATTAGCGTCTCGTAAAACACGTTATTTCACGAAAACTTTTCATCAAATAACGTTAAAGAGTCCAGTAAATTGTCGGTTATTTTGGTTACAATAACTCGCTATTCTTACCTCTTGTTTTACGTGAAGAGCCTGAAATCTCTGATCTCCAGTGTACGTGGTAGGTCCTACAGTCAGCAAATGGTAGTCCTTCCTTCGTATCCAGGATACCTGAAAATAAAACAAAATTCAAATTACGTAACTTAAATATTGTACCTCGGACTCAATTGTATGGTTGAATGCATGTATCATGTAAAATTCAAACATTGGATATAAAATTCGAGCAGACGTATGCAATTTTCATCATGTAAATTTTCTTCCACGTATCCTATTATTTATTCCTAATGACATACCTAATGTATACTACTTATTTATTTTCCAAAAATAAAGGGTTTGTATTGTTCTTTTACTTTTCAACATTTAAAGAGAAAAATTTAAAATAAAGGGCAAATCAGCTTCGAACTTCTCCAATACGTCCTGAAGAGAAGGGTTGATTTCAAAAGAGCTGCTGGCAGAAGAAGAATTTCCTGCCTAAGCAACCTGAAGACCTATATCAACAAGAATTATACACAAAAGCTCGAAATATCAGCAGATAAAGGCAAAATAGCCACGATGATCGCCCACATCGAAAGTAGATATGGACTGACAGAAGAAAAAGGACAAAACAGGACCCAGTATAAGAAGTACCGACATTAATTCTTCTGAAACTTATAGTCAAGTCTCTTAAATGTAATATCCAGTCGAGTAACCATGTTTTCTAACAAAACAATAGTAATACAATTCACAATAATGATACCATTCACCAGTAATACACAGTAGTAGTCGAAATACAATTCATTCTTTATTAAAAATTCTCGTCTACACATCTTCTCCTGATACTTCTGTCTTTTCTTTTTCGGATTCTGCCTTTATTTTCAACGAGATAGAAGAAAATGTGTGTGTATAAAAAGGAAAATAAAATAAACAACATAAAATGCCAGATATAGATAACGGATAACGAGAGAGAGAGGGAGAGAAAGTAATGAAAAATGGAGAAACAGAGAAAACAATATGGATGAGAGTCTGCCACTATATATGAACAGTCGCGGAGCTACCCGGGGATAGAAGGGAGACAAACCTATTTCCTACTTCTCTAGGAGAGTCAGTCTGTCAAGTAGCATGCTACTTGTAACTTTGGTCTATTGTATTAAACCTATTTATTGTATTAAACCTATATCCAGCTAAGGTAAAATTATTATTTATTATTGTGGTAGAAGGGAGATACAAGAATATATTTTTACAATGGGAGAAAAAAATATATATATATATAAAAAAAATGTGTTAAGCATATTTAAAAACTTGTTATAAATGTCTTTTTAAAATTAATACCTATCTACACCTCAATAGATCTTGATACTTGATGACTTGTACTCGAAAAACTTGGCATTACCTACTATAATTTTCGATCCAGTTTACTATTTTTATTATTTTTTTTTTTTTTAACTTCTAACATTTATTTTCAGTTACAAGTTCACAAAATGGACCCAAAGTCCCCTTACCCTTCTCCACTGTTCGATCATAAATTTTCGAAAAACGGTTTTCTCCCCCCAGGGTAAATCAAATTTCGCGCCACTGGTATTATGAAAACACTGAATGTCTTGATGGAGGACTCAGTAACTGTCAATATGTTGGCATTATTGGGTGCTTTTACACACATCTCTGCTTCGCAGAAACCCAAACTGACTAAAATTCCAACACAAAACTGTATTAGATTTCTAGATTTGGGGGTAATTGTATTTCATACCAGAAGTTACCAACTTCTCCATGACCACTGGACGCAGGCAAAATTTTTCTTTCATGACGGTATCGCTATTGAGTACTATAGAGCCTTTAAAATTCAAACATAATGAATTTCATTGTTTCCGTGTTTGATTTTTAGGGACGCCATTTGGAGAACCTCATACACCATACCTGTACATTATACACTTGACAAGCCACCACCGCTAAACTCTGTCAACTAACCTGGTTGCCAGAACACGTCTCGGTGCTGTACCGATGTCGGTGCATTTTTAATTACGAACAGAAAAAAAAAACGAGTCGGTTAACAAGGAAGAAAAGTACGCTCAAAAGATATTTAATCATGAATATAAAGCCAAGATTAAACTGAGACAGGAATAAGGAGGGATAGAGTGAGAGAATTGAGCGTACATATTCTAGAGAAAACCTGCTGTGAACATCACTCGACTTTCTAGTACCTACATTGCGAAACTACAAAAAGGGATAAACGTGTACGGTCACTAAAAATTGGACTCAGAGGACCCTAAAACGGATATTTTCATCTATTTGCCGATTTTAAAAATTTGGACATATTCCAAAACTTTCTTATTACAAAGTATAGGTGCCCTATACTTAGTGTAATGGAAAGTAAAAAGAAGGATAGGAGGGGAGTAGATACTCGTAAAGAATAACATGGTTTGACAGAGAGGTAGTGAAAGAATGAGAGATGTATGTGTACACATAAAAGGAAATTACGATGATTGAATGAACATATAACACACGATACAAAGAGCATAAACGAGTATAGCTTGGAAACATGAGAAGTACAATGAAATGGATATACCAAAGACATCCGAAGGCAAAGTTGATCAAATAGTTCTGAAGATAAAAAAAAAAAAAAAAAAATCTTCAGAAAAATTACAAGACGATTTTAAGGTAGTAGGTATGGTTACAGAACCAATCCTACTACTTACTCCGAAAAGCATAAGAAGGAGGAGGATTAAGAAGAGAAGAAGGAGGGGGAAGTTTAGGAGGAGGAGAAGAAGAAGAAGGAAAAGAAGGAAGAAGAGGATTGAAGGAGGAGAACCAAGTTACGAGTACTTATTTTAACACATTATTCCCAAATACCTACATCACTTCAAAGTCAAAGTTCAAATCAAGTTTTAATAGGAACATAGTACCTAACTACATAATGTGTAATAGTAAATATCTTTAAACTTTAATAGACGTTTTTGAATATCCTGTTGTTTGCACAAAAAAATGTACCCTATTTTCAGGGATATTGTGAAAGATTTTTGCAAGGAATTTCTCGAAAACAGCGGATTCCGTGCACTACGACAAAAAAATAAACGTATAGTTGAACTTTAGAAAGATTACATCAATTTCGAATTTATGTGCTTTAAGTTGCGCCTCTCTTCTACTAAAGCATTTTAAATTACAAAAGTTTTCCCTTGTAGAATACTCTTCTTTTTTCCTAGACATTTTTTATATTACATTAACAAGAATATTAAAAGGAATTTTATAGCAGTTTTCAAAGATAAGTGCTCATGCTCATCATAATACCTACACAATATTATATTACAAAAATACACTCATGTCCAAAAATTTCGGAATAGATTAAATTTAGAAGAAATTTCAACATCAACGATATTTCCATTGAAAATAGAGACAACTAGAAATCAAATATGGTACCTCCAAGACAACAAAATGAGCTTTTATAAATTCCATAAAAAAATTACTTTAGATTTTTTCTAAAATGTTTAGAAAAATCCTGTCAAGGGAGGGAAAAATCAGTCACACTGTATTTTCTGAAACTCTTGCCTCTCGCACATGGAAAATTTCTACGCATACTTATTATTTGTAAATAATCAAAATAAGCAACTGTTGACATCTTGCCTAATTATTGATTAGTTAGTAGGTACAGGTTTATTGATTGATGTTTAAATCAAGTGACAGCCAAATTTCGAAATGTACAGAGGAGGGCCATGATCTACTAGTATAATATTATTATTTATTATCTATTTTTAAACCTGTACCTAACTAACTAATTTGTAAATAATCAAAATAAGCAATATTACTCGTACTATTATTAGATAATATTTATGAGAGTGTGGTATTTATTTCCTTGTTTAAATGATATTCACCCAATTTCTCCTTAGAACGGTATTGTTCTAAATATGCTTGTAGCTTGTAGCGGTGTAGTTGTAGCTCATCCTCTGCTTGAAGTAAGCTTTTACAATCACCATCTGCGTTATTTCCATAATGTTTAGCTTTTTTTTTCTTTTTTCCTGTACCATTTTTTTTTTTTTTTTTTTTTTTTTTTTTTTTTTTAAATAGAGAGAGAGAGGGGGGGAAAGGAAGTGTGGGGGAGAGAGAAGGAGGGATAGATAGAGATAAATGAGTTACTTTTGAACTTTTTCCTTCAGTTTTGCAATGTTCTGCAGCTGACGCGGTGGCATCATTTCGACTCCTCTCCTGTGTTTCTTGTTCTCTTTTGCTTCTCTTGTTCCTGTTCTTAGCATTTTCTTTGTTCCTGTGTAGTTCTTCTCCTCGTCCTGTCTTCTCCTCGGTAGATAGAAGCTAAAATTCTCCAGTAGAGGTACGGTTAGATTCTACATACATATACGTACAACCATCCTATCCCCATCTAGTTTTGAAGCATACCTCCCTCCACCTACATCCCAACTTTGTGCTTTTTACAGTCAAAAAATATTTCTTTCGCATGAAACCATAACTTCTTCAGTAAAGAAAAAGGTCTGAAACGTTTGACTTGACAATGATGTGTGAACAGCACATTTTTTTCTCCCAAAGTATGCGGGATTTTTCCAGTGCGTTTGTCTTACAATTTCATTCAATGCCAGGATTATCAATACGAGCAATGCTACCTATCCAATACATTTTAAGCAATATCTAGCACTTGGCAAATTTTGTCAACGCCAAACTGTCGACAAAAAAGACTGGTTTACCAGACTTAACAGTTTCGATTTATAAATAAATTGGGCACACTACCTATCCAATACATTTTAAGCAATATCTAGCGCTTGGCAAATTTTGTCAATGCCAAACTGTCGACAAAAAAGACTGGTTTACCAGACTTAACAGTTTCGATTTATAAATAAATTGGGCACAGTGAAGTTGGGATCTAGACAATTCATAGCACGGCAATCATTGCAATAACTGATTGAAGCAAAACTTCTCCTACCCTAATGATCCGTGGAAAGCACGGTGGAAAATCAGACCAGTTTTTTTGTTGGTGACAGAAAAGATTTCAACACGACAAACTTGGAAAACAAATAATTTGTGGAACTCTCAGAAAAGAAAGTTTCTCATACGACATAATCTAATTCGTTATGAAAACTTGGAAATTCACTAGAATTCAATTTCATATAATTGGATGTTCACAAATTGGGCTTGTTTTTCTTTCTTTGTTCCTTTCCCACAAAGGCCATCAAAGTAGTTCAAGGAGTTTATCATTTATAATCACTTAATTTAGTATTAGATACTTAATACTTAGGTCTCTCACATATTGTAAGCGTAATCGCGCGACTTTGAGTAGCTCAACACCCAACACCGCGCCGCGCCGCCTGAAATTCCGAACCTATGAAAATTATACAATCCTCTCACACTGGCGCTGAGTAAGTAGGTTGCCAAACTGTGAATGTTGTCATAAGTGGGACAACGGTACCCCACCGCAGTGACAACCCCCAAATACCCTAGGATTCAAGAGGCTAAATTGGAGGTCGTTAGTTTCTAATTATAAATATCGGGATGTTCTGCAGGTATTTGTAATTATTTAAAGGTTCTTTGTGAGTGCTTACAAATTTAAATTTTTTGATCAGCAGAGAGAGATTGAGAGGGACTTTTTTTCAATATATACCTACTCCTCTTTTAAAGTTTCTCTCTCTCACTCACTCTCTCTCTCTCTCTCTGCCCTCTTCTCGCACTATGAGTAGATAATGATAATAATAAATAGCTGTTGAAATTCGTGCAAAATACCTGGAAATTGCCATCTCTCTTTGTTATCTCAATGATAAATGAACTTTTCACACCTTACTCGTAAAATTCGTCACTCTCGCTTGACTTTAGAGACTATGAAATTCTCTCCGCTTCCCTCTGCTGTTTTGTATTCTTTGTGTGTCTCTCTTTCCTCGCCATTTCTCTCTCGTGTGCCATTCTCATTCTCACACCACTTTCATTTTTCTCTTTTGTGTACTATGATGTTTGTTTCTCTTCATTTTCATCAGTTCACACAGCATTCACTTTGACACAACAGTAATAACAGTTGTGTTCTGCAGCTGACGCGGTGGCATCATTTCGACTCCTCTCCTGTGTTTCTTGTTCTCTTTGGCTTCTCTTGTTCCTGTTCTTAGCATTTTCTTTGTTCCTGTGTAGTTCTTCTCCTCGTCCTGTCTTCTCCTCGGTAGATAGAAGCTAACGTTGTCTTCTAAGGGCGCGTCCACAATAAGATGTTTCAATGTTTGAAGATAGATGTGAACTTTCACAAAGTTATCTGGCGAGTTATCTAACAGGAGGAGTGGCGAGTTATCTAACAGGAGGATGTGGTAAAGGTAAACACAGATGTAAAGGATAAGGTTTAAGATGCAATTCCAAGTTCATGCATAACCTCATTTTCTAGCATTGTTTAAATGGGATGATTCCTTGACATTAAAGTGATAATTCGTTTGACAAAAAACGACATTGGATGGTTTTAATTTGCTGGAAAGTGCTCCTATTTTGGTAGGTTTATTAAAACATTATATGTAGATTTATTATAGAAAAAGTTCAAGGAGGATAACATATTTTACAAAAAAAATTTACCTGGGCTAAAAACAACTGAAAACTTTTAATCAGTTCATTCTATTCAGAAAATGTTCCCATGTAGACGCGGCCAGAATTCCTTTCTGATGTTATCTTTATCAAACAAACAACGAATGTACAAGACAGATTTACATTTACTTTTTGCCAAAAATATTCCTTTCTTCTCCTCCTCCTATTACTTCTTTGTTCTTCTCCTCTACCCGCTTTGTTCTTCTGCTTCATCTTTCTCATTTCCATTCTCTTCCTTCTCCTTTACATCTGTGTTTACCTTTTTACCTTTTGTGTTCTATCTACAAATTGTATCTTCTCTAATATAAAAAGTCTTTCTTATTATTAATTTTAAAGATGTGTTTTTGCGCTTGCAAAAGATTTTGCGCTCGCTTTAAGTCTTTACAGTTTTAGCACAATGTGGGAGAGATAAGCAAAATTAAAATCAAAAGAAAACACAAGAAAGAGCATGGTAGAATCTTGCATTGTTTACGAGTTGCGAGAGAATAATAAATTAAGGAAATTTATTCCTCAAGTGTGCCCTAGTAGCTCGCGTGGCTTAGCTGCAAATAAGAAAATATGGGGACTATGAATATGTTGGGTTTAGACTGTAGCACATAGGGGACCTATTTCACAATACAGGCAGTCTCCCCCATCTCTTATGCTCAAATAATATATTATGCTACTTGGGAATATGGAACATAATTTGAGTGGCTGGGTAACTTACCTCCTTGCTATACCTGTTGCCTTTTGAAAGAATTAATAACAACATTCTCTTTAATAAGACATATTATTATGTCTTGTAGCAAACGAGCTTTGGGTTGGCAAACATCAAGATTGACAAAACTTGGGGTGATATTTCAAGGTTAAAGTTGAACCCTTCTCCAAATACTGACCCCGTCCAAGCAGCAATGTTTCCTTTCGAAACTTTTTTGTACATCCCAGAAATTGAAGGTTAAAGTTGAACCCTTCTCCAAATACTGACCCCGACCAAGCAGCAATGTTTCCTTTCGAAACTTTTTTGTACATCCCAGAAATTAAGGTTTCTTCGTAAGTTTTGCCTAACCCTTCTTCGTTCTCCAACAAAGTTCGTCTAATTGCAAGTAACATAATTATAACGTCTAGGTACCTTTACACTGGGGCAATTTAGGAAGCAACCGGCAACAGCAACCTGCAGCATGCGGCATTGCCGCGCCGCATGCGGCGTTGCCATATTGAATATGGGACCGCAAGCTTGTTTTTAATTTATATTTATCTTATAAAATAATAATTATTGCGTCATTATCCTCTCCAACCTTCTCCTCCAGTTCCATCCCATATTGTTTGCTGTAACCCTTAGCATCCTCCTGGGTGTACCTTGCTATTACTTGCAGCTTAGCTGGAGACTATTCAATATACCTAATAACCAGGATCCTAGCAATACCAGGGATGATTAATTATAGGTGCCTAGTCCTGGTCTACCTGTGCTAATACATACGTGATTTATTGGTTGTTGGGAACGTTAGGTGTACGAAGATTCCATCCAGGTCGGGCAGAAGGCCTTTATCGAGACTTTCACAAGTAACCCAGTCGAAAATGAAGATTATTTTCACAACATTGGAACTTGTCCTATTCATAAGCTAATCATCTGTCTTCAAAATTATTTTCCGTCATCCAGACTCGAACATGGCCATCCTGAATTGCGGAGGGTTAAAACCGCAACTCTGGCTCCAGCACGCCGCGCCGCACACTTCGTATTAAAATAAATCAAAAGTCAAATTTCATTAAAACAAAGAAGATATCCCCGTAAAGTTTTGACAATGAAGTGCGTTCAAGCGTAATATATTTTATTCAATATAAAACTTTACATTTTCTGCCGTCGGTCGCTTCTTTTGCTTCTTCAAACTTCTTGTATTCTTGTGAGGAAGTCGAAAAGTCGAACGTCCTTCCTCTTCTTCTTCTCTTTCCTACTTTCCTAGGTGTGGTTTCAGGGCAAATATTAAGAGATGGCAGCAATCTCGTATCCTTTTTGGTTCTTTGATCCAAGACAGTTCGGACAAGAATCTCATTTTTTTCCATACTAGATGACTTTCTCAAATAATGGAGGGCAAAAATCCGATGTATCCAATTTCTGGGATTTCCAATTACATGAAATTCCCTATACTAGAAGAGAAGATTACCGGCCATTTTCGAACTACCTAACTATTTCAATAAGAGCTCATTTAGAGGAAGCTCGTGCCGGAATTCTGAATAGAATGAAAAGTGTGTCAACACTTAGTCGACGCCGTCGACCGATGTCGACTGAAACTATACACTTTCTCGACAAAAGATTCACCTCTTCACCTCGTTGATCGACGGCGGGTGTCAACTATGTATGTGTGGACACAGCTTAACTGGAATAGTTCCTTTATCACTTTCATTTTGTAAGTTTAGGTTGAACTTGGGAAATGTATAACGTCCCTAAAAAAAACCCCTGATCTCCATGCTCGTCTCGTTTGCTTCTTCTACCTCCTCCGTTAACTTTTCGGAAAACCAACTTGAAGTATTTATTGTAATAAAGTTTAAAAGGTGTGGAAAACTTATTTCAATTTGATTGTTTCAAATTTGATCAAAAATCCGATGAATCCGATTCCTAGGATTTCTAATGAAAATTTCCTATATTAGAAGATTTACCAGGCGTGTTCGAACTGCTTAACCATTTCAATAAGAGCTCATTTACAGCAAAATCATCCTGCCGCAATTCAGGATTTGAATAGAATGTTACTCTCCGGATTGGTTGTTAATAGTTGCTGAAAGCACTTTCATTTTGTAAGTTTTGGTTGAACTTGGGAAATGTATAACGTCCCTAAAAAAAAACCCCTGATCTCCATGCTCGTCTCGTTTGCTTCTTCTACCTCCTCCGTTAACTTTTCGGAAAACCAACTTGAAGTATTTATCAGGTGTGGTTTCAGGGCAAATATTAAGAGATGGCAGCAATCTCATATACTTTTTGGTTCTTTGATCCAAGACGAATCTTTTTTGTAGGAGATGAGTTTCTCAAATAAAGTTTCTATTATAGTGATGGAATAAGGCAAAAATCAGCCAGCCTAGTTAGCTTAGTTGGTAGTGCGTCTGCCTTGTAAGCGCTAGGCCGCGGGTTCGATTCCCGCCCGGGGCGGATTTTATCCTGATGGGATAATGTTCGTTCTCGGAACGGCTGGCTTTCTCCTATCCTGTCTTCCTTCTCTCCTCGATTTCGGGACGATAAGACCATAGCAGTTAAAGTTCCCTCTGTCAAACCTCTTAAAAAAAAAAAAAAAAAAAAAAAAAAAAAAAAAAAAAAAAAAAAACAAAAAAATTTTCAATTGATGACGTCATTTCTAGAAACAGTTATCATGATTGCAATATGTTGCAATCATATGCTTCAGTTTTTCCTTTTGAGAGTTCACATTTTCAATTGATGACGTCATTTCTAGAAACAGTTATCATGATTGCAATATGTTGCAATCATATGCTTCAGTTTTTCCTTTTGAGAGTTCACATTTTCAATTGATGACGTCATTTCTAGAAACAGTTATCGTGATAGCATTATGTTACAATCATATGGTTCAGTTTTTCCTTTTGAGGGTTCATATTTTAATTGATGACGTCATTTCTAGAAACAGTTATCATGATTGCAATATGTTGCAATCATATGCTTCAGTTTTTCCTTTTGAGAGTTCACATTTTCAATTGATGACGTCATTTCTAGAAACAGTTATCATGATTGCAATATGTTGCAATCATATGCTTCAGTTTTTCCTTTTGAGAGTTCACATTTTCAATTGATGACGTCATTTCTAGAAACAGTTATCATGATTGCAATATGTTTCAATCATATGCTTCTGTTTTTCCTTTTGAGAGTTCACATTTTCAATTGATGACGTCATTTCTAGAAACAGTTATCATGATTGCAATATGTTTCAATCATATGCTTCTGTTTTTCCTTTTGAGAGTTCACATTTTCAATTGATGACGTCATTTCTAGAAACAGTTATCGTGATAGCATTATGTTACAATCATATATGGTTCAGTTTTTCCTTTTGAGGGTTCATATTTTAATTGATGACGTCATTTCTAGAAACAGTTATTGTGATAGCATTATATTGCAACAATATCCTCAATACATCAACATTTCTTATAAATGTAGAAACAATATGTTTCAGAAGCATTTTGTAACAAATAGGTCTTCCGTATGCGTACGACACTCATATCTTGACAATATTAATGTATCAAATAAATCCCATTATAACATAATGAAATCCTTTAGGCACATCTATATCCCTTTGAAAGTGCACTTAACAATCCACATATCAACGTTACAAGTTTCAGGTCTTTATGTTTCAGTATGTTTCACACATATTTAAGGTGATACAACTATATCCAGTTATTTTTGCGCCTAACAATACTGACATGGATTTTTTTTTTTTCAGTGTACAAAAGCGGAATTTATGTTTGTAAAATGTATCTACTAATTTTTAATTGTTTGCTAAATAAAAAAATAATATTTTTGGTAGATATTAAAAAATAAAATAACAAAAATAGAATTAGGCTTACAGACTGGAAATTCAATATGTAGGCAGTAGACCTATAGGTACAAAGTAAAAAGGTAGGTACCTGCATATGAGAACTTATGTGATTTTGTTTATAAAAATGTTTATTTTGTTTCATTTGAAACTTGATATTGAAAGTGTAGAGCTTTGCTGTGTTTAATATTGGAAGGTACCTAAACAAAATAATAGGTAAAAGGGATCAGATTTAATTTAAAATTTCAGAACATTTTTTGGAAGCTGTTCATTTATTAAATTAAAATACCTTAGCAATGTCAGGAATTTTAAAGTGGCAGTTCTAGGAATTGTAAATGGGCAGTAGGTAGGAACGGCCTTTCTACCAGCCTTGCCAGTTGGCTCATGGATTTTGTATTTTAACGAAAGCTTGAAAAGAAACTAAAAATCATACCTATCCACTCAGAACTTTCTCTTAGCCTTGTTCAAATTTACAATGTTTTTTGTTATACAGATGCTCTGAATCTGAAACTGAAAAATTTCTAATTTGAAAAAGGAAAAGAGAAAACGAGGACGCAAAAGTCTTTTGTCTTTTCTAATTCTTGCCATTCATGTATTAATGAAACTCCAGGGTTTTGGCACAGAATGCAAGATGAATTTTTGCGTTTAGACTTTGAATTTCCCAATAACCCTTTGGCTCCTGGATTTATTGCTCTCATTAATTTTCTCAAGTCTTTTTCTCTCTGTGTGTGTCTTTTCTCTTTTCCCACTCGTTCCTCTTGAACTGAAACAGCTTGTAGTGGAAAGTAGACATTACACTATTAATTCACACTAAAGCCCTATGGCCTTTTCCTGAGGCCAGGAAAATACCTCATATAAATGTGAACTAGAATAAAAACATTACATACTAACCTACTCTTTTTATGCTGTCGCCTGACACTGCAGGGAGTCCAGACTTCCATTGTGCCATTTATTATTAATAATGATACTTACGAGTAATTATAGAAGAAGAAAACTAGTGTTAAGATCCCTTTTTGACGCCGAAAAAGAGGGAAGGGGAAGATCGCGATTTTATTTTTTTTTATTTTTTTTTTTAATCTAAAATAACAATTTTTATCTTTATCCGGCAGACAGCTCTTGGAGTGAAAGGCTCCGATAGGAGTCTCGTAGACACAATAAAGCATGGAATTCCAAGATAAATTTTCATTTTGAAAATCTCAAAAGATGAGAAAGAAAATTACAGTTCATGGTTAGCCAAGTGAAAACTGTCTGTTATGTTAATGTATAAATTATTTCTTTTAATAGCTTTCTTACGTAGCTTTACATTAATTTATTATGCTCATCTCATAGAGAGAGCTCATCGGATCTGGTTGAAGCAATCAGCTTCAGACAATATTGTTCTTGTTTAGAGCATAATTTACTGCTTTTGTTTGAACAAAAAAAAAAGCTTTATAGGATAATAACATGATCAAAGCACTCTTTTGTAAGAGCATTTCTTAGGTAGCTAATTTTTTGTTACAAAATAGTGTTAATTTCTTAACTATTCCTCTTTCTCTTTCAATCAAAAGATTTTTAGATTACGATGTTAAATTTCCTAATTTCTACAAATTAATGCCTCTTAACTTGTAAAGAGTACAAAGTGGTAATCATATTTGTCTAAAAATAAAATGTAACACTCCTGGACCCTAAATCGTCTTGGAATCCCTTAACCCTAGAACTATATTTTAATAGAACTGATGCCCTGTTTTGGTTTAATATTCATCTATGTATTGGAAGCCATGCCGCATAATAGGATGTCAGAGGAGCCGTTGTTGCAAGGATATACATAGTTGGAATTTACGGGAGATAATTTTGGAAATCCGGCGTTCCGTGAAACTGACAAGACAGAGAAGATATTCCTTCTCCTTGTTCAACTCCCAATGGCCACGAGTGTGTGGGAGAGAGATGGGAAATCATTTACGTACTGTGTTTGGAATATTCACTATGATCCGTATCATAATAAAGTAGACTGTAAAATATTATCTACTGATATCTTATATTATAAAATACTTGAATATTTCCGAGGGAGAGAGAGAGAGATGGAAAAAGAAAGACGGAGGGAGGAAGAAAAGGGGGGAAATAGAGATTATGTTGTGCAGAAGGCACATCCACTAATTTTAATCATAGAGTTCAAAGAATGAGAGAAAGGGAGGGAGAGAGAGCAAAAAATTGAATAAACTGAAGAAAAAAGAACTTATGTCTTACAGGTGCTAGGGAATTTTGGACACGGACAATTAAATTCTTAATGTCAGTTAATCCAGAGTTTACAAAATACTGGCCTGTGTAAATCACATGGGTGACGTGAAAGGAAACCCTTGCCACTTTGTTAACTCTCAGTGTCAAGATGGGCCATATCTTCCCTAAGTAAGCTAGGGCTAGGAAATGAGAAACAAAGTAGAGATGGCAAAAAGGTAAAAGTCGAGGGAATGAAGAGACTGTCTATGAGATGCTGATGACATTTTCTACTACATCGCAGACTATCCATCTTCACGTCTCCTTCCTTCTTCGTCTATCTTGTTCCAAAATACCGCATCTATCTTCTTCCTTCCACTTTATTCTACACCACCATTGAGACCTCTGTCTCTCTTCCTCTGTTGCTTCCTTCTACCCCTCTGTCTTCTTCTATTCCTTCCTTCTTTCTCTCTTCCTCTGTTTCTTCCTCCCCTCCTTTTGTCTCTCATTCTCTATTAAGCAACCCCTTCTTCCCTTCTATTGTTTTCTTACCTCCCTCCATTTCGTCTTTCTTGGTATCCATCGCTTTTCCTATTCTTCATTCCTTTGTAATTGTTCCTCTCTCCTTCTGTTTCTTGGTTTCTCTTACTCTTCGTCCTACACCTTAGTCTCTCTCCCTCTTCCTCCTACGACTTCTCCTCTTACTTGATCTCTCTTCCTCTATCTTTCCTATTCACCTCTTCATTTGCTTCCTCTTATTTCCCTTTCTACTCTATTCTCTCAGTTCCTCTCCATCTCTTCTTCTCTCATCTCTCTGTATTTCTCCACTCTTTCCTATTCACCTCTTCATTTGCTTCCTCTTATTTCCCTTTCTACTCTATTCTCTCTGTTCCTCTCCATCTCTTCTTCTCTCATCTCTCTGTATTTCTCCACTATACTTCCTTCTACTTCCGCCCTTCTTTCTACCATGTATTTCCACAGTCATATCTATTTATAATTCTCTCTCTCCCTCTCTCTCTCTCTCTCTCTCTCTCTCTTCTCTCCTACACCTTAGTCTCTCTCCCTCTTCCTCCTACGACTTCTCCTATTACTTGATCTCTCTTCCTCTATCTTTCCTATTCACCTCTAGCTTCATTTGCTTCCTCTTATTTCCCTTTCTACTCTATTCTCTCAGTTCCTCTCCATCTCTTCTTCTCTCATCTCTCTGTATTTCTCCACTATACTTCCTTCTACCTTCCGCCCTTCTTTCTACCATGTATTTCCACAGTCATATCTATTTATGATTCTCTCTCTCCATCTCTATCTCTCTCTCTCTCTCTTCTTTTTTCCCTATCTTCTGTGTCCATTTCTGTCTTCAGATCTGTCTGCCTGTCTGTCTGAGAGTAATTTTATCAACTCTTCCTATCCGTCCTAGAACTTCTGTATGTCATTGGGATTCCGTTCTTTTCACTGATAAAATAATATTGAGGGTAAACTGTCCGTCTCTTCCTTTCGGGGACTTTTGTTCTTCCGTGTATCTTGGAGTAGTCATCGCGAGGTACACTTTTGGGTTTCGTGAAATTATTTGGGTAACAGGTTGTACAATGTACATAGTTTAATCTGTCTCACAACCCTTACTTCACCTCGCCGAAAAACGATTAGGTAACCGGTTACGGTGCGCATCATTTTGCTGGTTACTTGTAAGAATCTACGTGTATAAGAAGCCTCAAATTAGAGCAATGCATTTAAAAATTTACAAGTTTGAATTTTGGAGCACCATTGAAGTAGGCCCCACTATTGATTAAGATTAGGACCCTTAGTAGGTATTAGGTAACTAGGTACGTAATACATTTTCAAAATAGACGGTTTTATTCTATTACCGTATTTCATACCGCTACCTTTTCATTTTGCTTTGCTCAGGAAAAAAACGTAAAATAAAGCAAAGGACGTCAAACAATACTGATTTACAAAAGAAATAAATTTTCATTAAAAAGAAACACAAATAAAATAAAAGAGGAAAGGGAAGAAAGAGGAACAAGAGAACAACGCGATTAAGAAATTCATAAGAATAGAAAATTGTATTTCTGCTCCCTCAAGGTACATTATCTAGATTTTCGAGTTACATTTACAACGTACTCGTTCATTTTCTGAGGAATACAAGGCAGATTTTCTGCTAAACGAATGGAAACAATTTGGAAGAATCTCTTCCAAAGAGAATTTGTTCATTTTTAGTCCGTCCTTCCTTTATTAAATTACAATAGTAATAATAAAAGGTATAGGGACGGACTATTGTATTCGCTTCGGTGTCTGTTATATTCATGAGGATCTAATCGGGGAATTAAATTTTCAAAAGGGGCACATGAGCTTACAAGAAAGGAGAGAGATAGATTATAGGATAGGAAAGCAAGAGAGAGAGAGAGAGAGAGAGAGAGAGAGAGAGAGAAAGAGAGTAAACTGGAATATATAAGAAAGAGGAAGATAGAGATATAGGGAGAGAAAGAAAAGATGATGGAAGATGACTGGAAGAAGAGAGAGAGGGAAAGAGTAATAAAAGATGGTAGAATATGAATGGGAGAGAAAGAGGAAGGCAAAGAGACAAAGAGGAAAAGAGAGAGAGAGAGAGAGAGAGAGAGAGAGGGAGAAAGAGGCATAGAGAGAAAAAGGGGAAAGAGAGAGATGAAGAAGGGGGTGAGACAGAGATGAAGGGATAAGAAAGAGTGAGAGAATAAAGTGTAATTTTGTGCCCTACAGGAAAAAAAATGCTGTAAAATGTCTTTAGGTAACAATTTTTTAATGGAAACTGTTTTTCCCACCTCTCTTCTTATCTTGCCTTCTTATATTCTTTTTTCTTCTTTTCTTCTTCCTCTTCTATAGTAAAGTGTTTGTCAGAAGAACAGTGGACTCTTATAACTTTTGATAATATTTTAGTGATAAGGCCTTGTCCCTAAGATAAATTGATCTACGTTGCAGCCACCTTCTGTGGATGTGTATTTTCTTCTTCTTCTTCTTCTTCTTCTTCTTCTTCTTCTTCTTCTTCTTCTTCTTCTTCTTCTTCTTCTTCTTCTACTATTAATTTACACTAAAGCCCTATGGCCTTTTCCTGAGGCCATGAAAATACCTCATATAAATGTGAACTAGAATAAAAACATTACATACTAACCTACTCTTTTTATGCTGTCGCCTGATACTGCAGGGAGTCCAGACTTTCACTATACCATTTATTATTAATAATGATACTTACGAGTAATTATAGAAGAAGAAAACTAGTGTTAAGATCCCTTTTTGGACGCCGAAAAAGAGGGGAGGGGGAGATCGCGATTTTTTTTTTTTTCTAAAATAACAATTTTTATCTTTATCCGGCAGAAAGCTCTTGGAGTGAAAGGCTCCGATAGGAGTCTCGTAGACACAATAAAGCATGGAATTCCAAGATAAATTTTCATTTTGAAAATCTCAAAAGATGAGAAAGAAAATTACAGTTCGTGGTTAGCCAAGTGAAAACTGTCTGTTATGTTAATGTATAAATTATTTCTTTTAATAGCTTTCTTACGTAGCTTCACATTAATTTATTATGCTCATCTCATAGAGAGAGCTCATCGGACCTGGTTGAAGCAATCAGCTTCAGACAATATTGTTCTTGTTTAGAGCATAATTTACTGCTTTTGTTTGAACAAAAAAAAAAGCTTTATAAGGTACTCAAATAATATATTATGCTACTTGGGAATATGGAACATAATTTGAGTGGCTGGGTAACTTACCTCCTTGCTATACCTGTTGCCTTTTGAAAGAATTAATAACAACATTCTCTTTAATAAGACATATTATTAAGCTTTATAGGATAATAACATGATCAAAGCACTCTTTTGTAAGAGCATTTCTTAGGTAGCTAATTTTTTGTTACAAAATAGTGTTAATTTCTTAACTATTCCTCTTTCTCTTTCAATCAAAAGATTTTTAGATTACTATGTTAAATTTCCTAATTTCTACAAATTAATGCCTCTTAACTTGTAAAGAGTACAAAGTGCTAATCATATTTGTCTAAAAATATAATGTAATACTCTTGGACCCTAAATCGTCTTGGAATCCCTTAGCACTAATAGAATCCCTTTAATAGAACTGATGCCCTGTGTTGGTTTAATATTCATCTATGTATTGGAAGCCATGCCGCATAATAGGATGTCAGAGGAGCCGTTGTTGCAAGGATACATAGTTGGAATTTACGGGAGATAATTTTGGAAATCCGGCGTTCCGTGAAACTGACAAGACAGAGAAAATATTCCTTCTCCTTGTTCAACTCCCAATGGCCACGAGTGTGTGGGAGAGAGATGGGAAATCATTTACGTACTGTGTTTGGAATATTCCTTCAACTCCCAATGGCCACGAGTGTGTGGGAGAGAGGTGGGAAATCATTTACGTAGTGTGTTTGGAATATTCACTATGATCCGTATCATACTAAAGTAGACTGTAAAATATTATCTACTAACTGATATACTTGAATATTCCCGAGGGAGAAAGAGATGGAAAAAGAAAGACGGAGGAGGAAGAAAAGGGGGAATAGAGATTATTGGAATATTCACTATGATCCGTATCATAATAAAGTAGACTGTAAAATATTATCTACTGATATCTTATATTATAAAATACTTGAATATTTCCGAGGGAGAGAGAGAGAGATGGAAAAAGAAAGACGGAGGGAGGAAGAAAAGGGGGGAAATAGAGATTATGTTGTGCAGAAGGCACATCCACTAATTTTAATCATAGAGTTCAAAGAATGAGAGAAAGGGAGGGAGAGAGAGCAAAAAATTGAATAAACTGAAGAAAAAAGAACTTATGTCTTACAGGTGCTAGGGAATTTTGGACACGGACAATTAAATTCTTAATGTCAGTTAATCCAGAGTTTACAAAATACTGGCCTGTGTAAATCACATGGGTGACGTGAAAGGAAACCCTTGCCACTTTGTTAACTCTCAGTGTCAAGATGGGCCATATCTTCCCTAAGTAAGCTAGGGCTAGGAAATGAGAAACAAAGTAGAGATGGCAAAAAGGTAAAAGTCGAGGGAATGAAGAGACTGTCTATGAGATGCTGATGACATTTTCTACTACATCGCAGACTATCCATCTTCACGTCTCCTTCCTTCTTCGTCTATCTTGTTCCAAAATACCGCATCTATCTTCTTCCTTCCACTTTATTCTACACCACCATTGAGACCTCTGTCTCGATCATCTTATAGCAAAAGGAATATAGTTTCATCACAAACGTTACTTTTGCTACAAATACAAAGTCACTGTACTGCATAAATAATTCTTGTAACAATGAGAATATCTTTGTCTCAAGTCAGAGGTACTATTGCAACATCAATAGGGATATTATTTTATTTGTACAACAAGAGGAATCCTTTTATCAGTCAAATTATCTTGATAATCATCTTATATAGCAAAAGGAATATAGTTTCATCACAAACGTTACTTTTGCTACAAATACAAAGTCACTGTACTGCATAAATAATTCTTGTAACAACCTCTGTCTCTCTTCCTCTGTTGCTTCCTTCTACCCCTCTGTCTTCTTCTATTCCTTCCTTCTTTCTCTCTTCCTCTGTTTCTTCCTCCCCTCCTTTTGTCTCTCATTCTCTATTAAGCAACCCCTTCTTCCTTTCTATTGTTATCTTACCTCCCTCCGTTTCGTCTTTCTTGGTATCCATCGCTTTTCCTATTCTTCATTCCTTTGTAATTGTTCCTCTCTCCTTCTGTTTATTTCATTATCTGTAAAGTTCAGGTACAATTCACATCAACGAGAGGATACAAAATGGGCACCTACTTCTGATAAATAAGTAGTAAGTACCTACCTAACTACCAAGCAACCTGAGATAGGAAAACTCAATGTTGGGTGCCATTTCATTTCCCTTTGTATTTTCTTCTCATTAGATGCTAAAGCGGGTGTTAAAAAGAAAAGAAGAAGAAGAAGAAATCATTTTAAAAAATGTAAACACTTGGCTGCATGTTTTCCAAGATTTTTTGCTGAAAAATTATGAGCAAGGTACTCGAGTGTAAAGACATAAATCTTACCAATTAGGAGCATTTGTTGTTCTACTTAGCTTGTGTACGTACCTTACAGATAGTCGAAAAAGTGTAATATTTTAATCTTATTTTCGTTTTGACTTCTACATTTTTTCTTCTTTTATAAAAAGCTGAAAGAAGTTAGGTAGATAAATGAAAGTGTTTTCTTACTCTTATCCCTTAGTCTTTGTATAAGGTTAAACCAAATAGGTAGATAACATTTATACCATGTAGATACTATAGATATCTACTTATAAATGATCATTGATCATCAAGAAAATAATTTGGTAATGTTACCTTCAAATTTCCACTTCTTTTATAAAAAGCTGAAAGAAGTTAGGTAGATAAATGAAAGTGTCTTCTTACTCTTATCCCTTAGTCTTTGTATAAGGTTAAACCAAATAGGTAGATAACATCTATAATTCTATACCATGTAGATACTATAGATATCTACTTATAAATGATCATTGATCATCAAGAAAATAATTTGGTAATGTTACCTTCAAATTTCCACACATGGCCTTGCTGCTTAGCGTGTAAATAAATAAATAAATTACCTTCAAATTATGTATCATCTTGTTTTAAGTTTTAGGTACCCTTTCAATGTTTAATGATTAGAATTAGAACCATGTAGGTACCACATAGTGAATATACACAGGTACAAAAGCGGAATTTATGTTTGTAAAATGTATCTACTAATTTTTAATTGTTTGCTAAATAAAAAAATAATATTTTTGGTAGATATTAAAAAATAAAATAACAAAAATAGAATTAGGCTTACAGACTGGAAATTCAATATGTAGGCAGTAGACCTATAGGTACAAAGTAAAAAGGTAGGTACCTGCATATGAGAACTTATGTGATTTTGTTTATAAAAATGTTTATTTTGTTTCATTTGAAACTTGATATTGAAAGTGTAGAGCTTTGCTGTGTTTAATATTGGAAGGTACCTAAACAAAATAATAGGTAAAAGGGATCAGATTTAATTTAAAATTTCAGAACATTTTTTGGAAGCTGTTCATTTATTAAATTAAAATACCTTAGCAATGTCAGGAATTTTAAAGTGGCAGTTCTAGGAATTGTAAATGGGCAGTAGGTAGGAACGGCCTTTCTACCAGCCTTGCCAGTTGGCTCATGGATTTTGTGTCCAAACCTAGTCGACCTATATATCAAATCAAAGGTCTTTTTATCAGGAACACGAAAGTGGTTGTGCAAATTTTGTCCAAAAAACCAAAAAAACTGATTTTTGGGGGATTTTTTTGACATTTTCTCACACAAATGAGCTCTGATCTTGAAATTTGTAGCGGCGACCTATGAACTCAAAGCGAGAAAGTTTTAATAACACTTCAGTCGATCATTTAAGACCGGTTTTAGCGTCACCTAATATGTTAAGCTACGCCGAGAAAGGCCAATAAATGGATGGGTGACTTAAACATTATTGGGAAACATTAAAAGGAATAAAGGGAGAACGGGCTCTAGTCTTGATTTTAAATCATTACATAAAAGACGAAAGTAAAATCAAATCAATAATAACAATAAAAATATTAAACAAATTAGGTAGGTACATATACTTACATACATAGGTACTGATTTTCTTTAACCACGATCGAATAAACTATACGGACTAAAAAATTCCCGGAGGGACGAGCCCAGCTTGTTCAGCTCTATAATGTGCACTTTTCATAAAAGTTCATTGCAATGAACCCTTGCTAATCTTGCTTGTGATTTAGGTTCAGCTATATCTACTTAAAAACTCATCCCTCAAATTACCTGACCAAAAACAGTACCTATACATATGATGTAATTTTTAGAATGCTAAAAATGATGACAGTAAAAACATGATTTTTACCTACGTGTTCTCTATTGTGCATATTAAGTTACTATGTTATTCATATTTTCCCTTCTTCATTTGTTTTACAGGGTATGATTTCTGATGTTGGATTTTGACAATATTCCATGCATCCAGCTGCCTCATTTCGTAGATACCCTAAAGTCACTCGACCAATATTTAGATACTTTAGGTATTTCCAGGGTAATGCTTCCTATAGATATCCTACTCAAGCAGTAAGTATTGAGTAAAATTCTATTTACCTAAACTACTTCTAAGAAGGTAAGTAAGTACGCCCAACCCTGTATACGAGGGAAATAATTTCTGCATGAATGCTGAATTGTTATTAGAAAATATTAATTTGTAACATGTCAAAAATTTTCCAGGTAGGTTTATTGTGTAGTTTCCGTGCTGACTGACGTTCCCCAGTTTGTAAAATACAAAGGCCTATGCCTAAGTATTAGTCGGGAAAGCCTAAATATTTACCCAATTAGTGTGTTCAATTTATTTTATACTCAGACTCAGTATACATACATACATATACATATAGCATGACTTACTCTTCTTTTTGTTTTTCTTGGCAATGGACATGGTAATCCTCAATCCTTTCTCTAAAAGTCTTCTTCAAGCTTATTTATAGGGTTGTGGTCATTTCAGTAGTAGATCCTCTCGAACTGTTAATTATTACATTTTTACCTTATGTATTTTAGGTACTCTCCTAATATGTACAAAAATTTCAAATCATCTACGTGAAACAAGCAAACAATCGGAATTTCCTTGCTATTTATTTATTTTTACATATGTGTATTAGGGACCTATTGTACTTCTGATATTTTTGCAGTTAGAGTTAAAAAAGTCAGTATTTGCAGTGGCACTGGAGTTGAAAGTTTAAAACTTGAAAAAGATGGAAAAACTGTTGGAAAACAAGAGTTCATGAAAAGCATACGTACAACAGATGAGGTGCGAAATGAAGGAAGAGCTTGTTTAACGACACGTTAAGCGTGGCTTGGCGAAAAAGTTTTTACACACTCACAAAACAAGTTTAAAGTCAACTAATTTAATGTGATAATCATAGCTCATATGTGTCTTGATATAGCTAGAGAGAAACACACACCTTGTCTGTGAGTTTTACTGTCGCATAAGTGCAAGTTTTATACTTGTACACTTGTACAATAATGTATGTAGAAAATATACAGCGAGGAAAATAGAAAATTATAGTTTAGGGAGAAAACATGCAATCTTGTAATAACAATAATGTATGTAGAAAATATACAGCGAGGAAAATAGAAAATTATAGTTTAGGGAGAAAACATGCAATCTTGTAATAACATACTTGTTACAGTTACAGTCTAACAATAATAGGAAGTATGCTAACACTCGCTACGTTCTATGCTACCACAGTAACAACAATTGAATTTCTGTGTTACCTTTGAGCACTCTAGTCACATTAGTGACATACATCATAATATTAGTTATTGTATACCTACAATCTACTCATACGAGCACGTCGAGTATATCGCATACTGTGAAATATGCACCAGACAGAATGCCAATCATTTGCCGAAAGCACTCACTCAGTCACTCTATGCCCGGAACTTTGACTGCAGAACTTTGAAGCGGTATTCTAGCTTGGTAAACGGTAGTCCGAATAGCTGTCGACGACGAATCACCACAAGTTCACAACCACTATAGGACCCTTCTAGGTCTGATTATTGTTATTCTAGCTGAGACAAAGGTCTTTCAATGGCTCTACAAGCACAATATTACGATTATCACATACCGGAAAGTTATCTCATTTTAGGTATGAAAATTTCATCTTGCATCTTGTAGCTTTGTTGGTTTTCTTAGCTTTCATGTTCACTTTCTCAGATTAATCCTGATGTTATCATTTAATTGCAAAACTTTCCTCGACTTTTTGTAAGGAATCAGGTTAAATTATTACCTAATAATAAAAAAATCAAAAAAAATATATTAAAATAGTGTAGATGTGTGAGGATGCTAATTAAATGTGTAATGAAAATTTCCGCTTCATGCTACATTTAGTAAAAGCCTCCCTAGAGTACTGAATTTTATTATTTTTTAGAAATGTTTAAGTACCTACACATCAACTCACATGTAGGAATGTATTGTAAGTACCTATGTGTGGCCACATGTATGCTTTATTAGGTAAGTAGTAGTCTATAGTTCATGCACGAAAAGCGTAAATATCAACAGAAGCCCTCTCCTGGCTAGACCTTTCCTCCTCAGCCCTGAACTTTAGGTAATATCTTGAAGGATATAAAACATATCGCAAGTACATTAACAGAATACCTTTTTGTTATGCCTTGAAACAAAAGCTTTTCCAGTTTTTCAGAGGAAATAAAATACTTCCGGACGAAACACCTTCCTCACAAGTGTCAACTTTTGTCTTCGCTTTCATTTTACATCGGGCCAAATAGTAGATATGTATATGAGGGGATCAAACGTCCCATCCTCTTTGTAGATGGAACGGTTCAACTTCTAACTTTGGTCATCAGTTGTCACAATGTAAATGATATTTTCGAGCCAAAGTTTGTAGGTACGAGTATATGAGGGGACCAAACATCCCATCCTCTTTGTAGATGGAACGGTTCAACTTCTAACTTTGGTCATCAGTTGTCACAATGTAAATGATATTTTCGAGCCAAAGTTTGTTCCGGAAATGTCTACTCCCCTTTCCCTTCCCCGGCACTTCCGTCAAAAATCAGTATATTTCCCCCAGATTTCATGAGTGAAGTGTCAAAACACGTTTCGGTTTCGTTTTAGTTTTGACAGGTGCCTTTCATTTCCTTACAGTATGTGCTGTTATTACCTTAGTATAAAACGAACGGCTGGTGTGGGCTTTCGGTGTGTCATTTTTACGGGACTGATGGGGTGGAAATACTAACAAATCATTAATTATTACTAGCATAGCTGTCAGCATTGCACGGTTGATTACTTGTTTAGACGCTGATTGACAGTAACATGGAGCAATAGTGTCCTTATTGACCCCAGGAAGACTCAAATTATACACCTGCAGTGACTATCAATCTATGTGTCTGACCAAGAGGAAGGAAGACGGACCTTGTTGCACGGTTGATTACTTGTTTAGACGCTGATTGACAGTAACATGGAGCAATAGTATCCTTATTGACCCCAGGAAGACTCAAATTATACACCTGCAGTGACTATCAATCTATGTGTCTGACCAAGAGGAAGGAAGACGGACCTTGCCATATGGACTACATAAAAAATATCAAGTATAGGTGTACTCACTGTATGCACTGTCTCTTCTATAGGGTAGTTACCTACCTAGCTTCCTGATCCTGACTCTTGATAATGAAGTATTTGATGTTGAATAAAAAGAATTTCTACTTTGCCGGGAATCGAACCCAGCAATATTCAAACCTGGTTTGATATCTATTCCGCTAGGGAGATTTGCTTACGTTCTTACACGAATACGGGAAGCATAAAAGTTAACAAGCTCCTCAGATTACTTTACACATTTTAAGTATGAATTATTCACATTAAAATTTCACTCTTGATGTTTATTATTTCTTCTAAAGATAGAAGGTGGCTATCAAGTATAGGTATACTCACTGTATGCACTGACTCTTCTATAGGTAGGTAACTACCTAGCTTCCTGATCCTGACTCTTGATAATGAAGTATTTGATGTTGAGTAAAAAAAAAATAAATATACTTTGCCGGGAATCGAACCCAGCAATATTCAAGCCTGGTTTGATATCTATTCGGCCAGGGAGATTTGCTTACGTTGTTACACGACTACGGGAAGCATAAAAGTTAACAAGCTCCTTAGATTACTTTACACATTTTAAGTATGAATTATTCACATTAAAATTTCACTCTTGATGTTTATTATTTCTTCTAAAGATAGAAGGTGGCATTAAATTTGCCCCCTTAGGTAGGGAGTATTCTAATTTTTTAAGCAAATTCTCAAGATGCCCTTGAGTTCTTGCTCATGGTATGATATTTCAGACAATTTTTTTTTTATATTTCTTCTCTAGAAATTATTTCAGTTTCTGGGCAGCATTTTCAAATGCTTGATGACGTAGGTACTATGCTTATGTAATGTCAATCTACATATTATTTCATACTCGTTTTTTTTTTTTTTTTTTTTTGGGCCTTTAATTTAACCCTTTTTGGGTCTTTTGGGCCGTAGTTCACGTTTACTTTTTTTTTTTCATTTAGGCGCTTTAACCCTTATTGGGTCATTTGCGCCGTAGTTCACGTTATACTATATGCGGTGGAATAGGTCTCATTTGTTCAACAGATCCATGACGAAGTCCACATTGGCCGTTGAATTGCCCAGAGATGGAATTGTGTCATAAGTGTGGCGTACCGGATCATGAATAGGACAGCTGAATATGACGTGTTTCACAGAAAGTGGTTCACCACACTCGTATTCATACTCGTTTATCCGAGGCCAGTTGGTATTATCTTAGGGCTTAGGACGTTTTGTGTAACGTACCTATGTAGATACCGAAGTACAAATTTGCTTCCCCTGTTTAAGTCAAAATCTTCCCGCACTACTCCGGGAGAAAAACTCTACTCCTCCCTTATTTCATTAATCAAGTTTTCACTTATACCTACCGACTTGACTTACACCAAACCTCCTTACCTTCTTCGCGCCAGATTGTGCCTTTAGCCAAGACCACGTCTTCTACCTTTTGCAAAAGTTAGAAAAGAAGTGTTTCCGCAATAAATTATAATTTGGGATGGGCCGGGTTCGTATCTCATTTGAATTTTGGTACAAAACATCAACAGAACTGATGCCATACGAGGGGGAGCTGTGGAAACTTAATTGAAAATTTGTGAAACAAAAACGAAGAAAGAAAAGGAGGAGCAAAGAAAGGAGAATGAAAAAAGAGAGATGGAAAATAATGAAATGTAAATGCAAATCGGAAGTTTTTTTTTTTTTTTTTTTTAGAAATAAGTATCACCAACCCTTCTAGCTTCTAGGTCTGATTATTGTTATTCTAGCTGAGACAAAGGTCTTTCAATGGCTCTACAAGCACAATATTACGATTATCACATACCGGAAAGTTATCTCATTTTAGATATGAAAATTTCATCTTGCATCTTGTAGCTTTGTTGGTTTTCTTAGCTTTCATGTTCACTTTCTCAGATTAATCCTGATGTTATCATTTAATTGCAAAACTTTCCTCGACTTTTTGTAAGGAATCAGGTTAAATTATTACCTAATAATAAAAAAATCAAAGTAATTTAAAGAGGTATGTAATATGTATAATGCAGCAAGGTTGAATAACCCATAACCCCCTGTATTTGTAGAGAGAGAGACCAATTAGCTGCTAGCAATCTCTTTCGCTATGCAGAGTATGCAGTCATCCCATGGTTTTATTTGGCGGTAAATTCCCCCACGTTTCAAACAGTGGATGTGCTAAATTCACCAATCCATGATTCTCACTTTATCCCTTGTTTTAATTAGTGGATGTGCCAAATTCACCAATACATGATTCTCACTTTATTCCTTGTTTTAATTAGTGGATGTGCCAAGTTCACCAATCCATGATTCTCACTTTATCCCTTGTTTTAATTAGTGGATGTGCCAAATTCACCAATCCATGATTCTCACTTTATCCCTTGTTTTAATTAGTGGATGTGCCAAATTCACCAATCCATGATTCTCACTTTATCCCTTGTTTTAATTAGTGGATGTGCTAAATTCACCAATCCATGATTCTCACTTTATCCCTTGTTTAATTAGTGGATGTGCCAAATTCACCAATCCTTGATTCTCACTTTATCCCTTGTTTTTATTAGTGGATGTTCTAAATTCACCAATACAATCTATGTTTTTTACTATATCCCCTGTTTTAAAATAGTGGATGGACCGAACCCACCAAAAAGTAGTGTCGCTCTACAACCAAACAGATAAATTCAAATCTTTATCTGACGAAGAAAGCTGAGAAACAGTTCCCCAGTTGTTCAACAACTTCTGAAGACCGAACCCACCAAAAAGTAGCGTCGCTCTACAACCAAACAGATAAATTCAAATCTTTATCTGACGAAGAAAGCTGAGAAACAGTTCCCCAGTTGTTCAACAACTTCTGAATCGGAGTAAAAGGCCTTGATAAAAGTTTGTTTAATATTAAGTACGCATCAATTATTTGATTGTTTGCAATAAATAAATTCCGCTCCAACTTTTGTGTACTCTTCCACTCAGCCCAATCGTTTCCATGTAAGTAGTTCTTTTTTTTCTATGAGTATAATTATTGTTGGAAAAACTATGAAGTGCTTTTCTTTGTATTTTGAACGAATTTTTAAAAATAGCTCTCGTCCCCGCCCGCCCCTGGTACTCAGGGATTTTTAGCTCATGACTTTTCTATTATTTTGTTTACGTAACTAAGTACACGTGTAAACATTGAATTCAGAATATATGTAGATACATATGAATTTAAGCTACATCTGACTGATTTCTCATTCAGTTTCAGTCAAAACGGCATTAGGCCCTTGAAGATTTCGTAAATGAGATCCATCTCTTAGGTTTGAATTTATCATTGGGAATGATTCCATGAGTTTATTTTCTGAAAGAGCCTTCCATTGGGTCATTAGTGGGTACCTACTTTAATATGGAGCACGCTAATCACCCACCCTACAGAAGTAGTTACTTGAGCGTTAAAAATAGCTATTTAAGGATAGAAAAGCTCATGACTTTTCTATTATTTTGTTTACGTAACTACACGTGTAAACATTGAATTCAGAATATAATATGTAGATACATATGAATTTAAGCTACATCTGACTGATTTCTCATTCAGTTTCAGACAAAACGGCATTAGGCCCTTGAAGATTTCGTAAATGATATCCATCTCTTAGGTTTGAATTTATCATTGGGAATGATTCCATGAGTTTATTTTCTAAAAGAGCCTTCCATTGGGTCATTAGTGGGTACCTAGTTTAATATGGAGCACGCTAATCACCCACCCTACAGAAGTAGTTACTTGAGCGTTAAAAATAGCTATTTAAGGATAGAAGCTAGTTAGAAAACTATGTCACCCATGCAATATTTCATAATAATGTATTGTGCTTAGGTACCTCAAGTGCGTCATATTTCATTGCGACTTTGAGTTCTTCTCACATGGAAACATATTATATACAAGAAGTCTCATCGAAGATGAAGGAGTGGGGGTATCTAGTTACCTGAGAAGAAAAGAGAACTCATTTCATAGATGGTATGGTTCTTAAGTTCTTAAAAAATATTAAATTTTAAGCTCGCATACATTCATTTGGCAGTTCCCTATAACATGCACATAGATTGCACCTATTACTCACAGATAATGGGAACGTTTGACTCAATAACAAAAGTCAAACATGAACAACCCAAGAGTCTAATGGAAGATAAATATTTCATCATGTGTACTAATGACATGGGACTAAAACTACACTGTCATAGGACAGGGATTTTGAAGGATGACAATTTTCGAATTTTGAAAAGGGTACAAAACAACGACATGAATAAGTTAAAGCAGCTCTACAAATAGATGACTTACTTTCTGCTGCATAGATCCAATTGCGGAATATGATAAACAAGAAGAGGAATAAAAGAAAAGTATTGATAAAATGAAGAGAAAGGCAAGAAGAGGAAAGGGAATAAGAAGAAAGGGTTTTTAATGACACAGTTTGGTATCGAACGAGACATGGCGCCACAGCATCCTGGGAGCTAGGAGTCTGGCGCCCGCCCGCCATTCATAACAAATTCCTTCTAAACTTTCAGCTTTTCTGTCCCTACTCCATAATCTCTTGTCTTTGAACGTATGAGTGTTCTCTTACATATTTCTAGTAAGGGACGGTTCACTCTTCATTTCTGTGTGCTGAGGGGTACTGGTAGACTTAATAAAGAATGTTAAATGTTTATTTAAGCTCAGGAATTTGTCAAAGAATTCTCTATTATTTTTTTCTCTTGTTCTTTTCCTTTTGTTCTTGAAAGTTCCTTTCGTTTTCTGTTCTACTGGTAGACTTAATAAAGAATGTTAAATGTTTATTTAAAAGCTCAGGAATTTGTCAAAGAATTCTCTATTATTTTTTTCTCTTGTTCTTTTCCTTTTGTTCTTGAAAGTTCCTTTCGTTTTCTGTTGTCAAAAAGGACTTTTTTAGCTACAAACCCACGTGTTTTGTGATGGAGCCCACCACACGTATACTTTTCTGTGTGCGGAGAAATTTTCTTTTCTTCAGTTTAGAGCAAAATAAATATGGATCTTCGTATCTTAACGAATCCAAAAACATGCCTTTCTCCTATAGCCCACAGCTCCGTTTTCTGTTCTTTTTCTCTCTGGAAATATTGTCTTTCTCCGTTGGTACGCGTTTAGAATATTTTAAATTTCTTTGTACCGTGGAGGATTAGAAAGTTTCTCCAATTTAATGAAAGAAAGGGAAAAAATTTCCCAATAACTTTTTTCTTTGTCTTAAGGTATTATTTATTTAGGTGTAACTTTTGTAAAAGGGTTTGATTTTCATGGGTTCCAAACGGCGTGATTTTTGTACTTTGTTGTACCTAATACTGATGAATGTCCCCCAATTCTCCCTACTAGTATAGAACACTGGATTATTCATCCATCCAAGTGGAAATGAGTAAGCATTTATTTCTGTGTCAAGTTAGTAGTTATCATCATTACGTAGTCAAAGGACACTAAGCTACTACTTATTTTCTAATAAATTGCTACACGTTACAAAGTGGCGACACTACTATATTATTTGCTGACAAGGCAAAATTCAAAAAATGAGTAAGCATTTATTTCTGTGTCAAGTTAGTAGTTATCATCATTACGTAGTCAAAGGATACTAAGCTACTACTTATTTTCTAATAAATTGCTACACGTTACAAAGTGGCGACACTACTATATTATTTGCTGACAAGGCAAAATTCAAAATTGTGAACCCGAAACAATCTAATATGTGACAGTAGAAAACATTTGCCACCAGCTTCTGTTCTAATGGCAGAGGAAATTACTTAGATAAATTATTAACAGCGAAGACAATAATATACTGTTTTGACATGCATATAAATAAATAATTAACGCGGGAATGTCTAGTGTCCAAAATATAGGACAGGCGACCATCGTGTTCGGAATAGAGCTTGTAGACGAAAAGATTCTTGGGGGGAGACGTCTAGGCTTTAGATTTCGAAAAATAAATAAACCTCAAATGAGTTACGTGTTACCTGTACATAGTTTTGTTATATGTAATACTTAAATATGTAAATAAATATAATTATCTACTTATACCAATCTCTTTTATCTTCTACGAAGATTTCTATCCAAATTTTCAAGTCCGTAACGTCCCCTTTCACCCTTTCCATTCTCTTTCTGTTTACTTTATTCCTTCTCTTTTAATCTTTTCCAATTATTTTACTTTTCTAATTAGGTTGTTAAAAATAAATTTATTGAATTGCGTAATTTTCCTCGAATTCAGGTTGGTATTTACCAAAATATTTATTTATGTCGTTCAATAATTCTGTTTCAAGTGGTTCGCCCCCCTTTCGCGTTCTCGTTTGTTTGAGTGCTTTCTCTAATGCTTCTCCAATAGCAGTATAAACCTCTAAACTTCCACACTAAATCACCTCGTGGTAAATCTGGCCTCCTCGATTGTAACTTTGTGAACACTTTTCTAAAAATTTATTGAATTGCGTAATTTTCCTCGAATGCAGGTTGGTATTTACCAAAATATTTATTTATGTCGTTCAATAATTCTGTTTCAAGTGGTTCGCCCCCCTTTCGCGTTCTCGTTTGTTTGAGTGCTTTCTCTAATGCTTCTCCAATAGCAGTATAAACCTCTAAACTTCCACACTAAATCACCTCGTGGTAAATCTGGCCTCCTCGATTGTAACTTTGTGAACCCTTTTCTAAATGTACTAGGTGGCCTTCATTTGGTACGACGCCTTATTTACATTTAAAGTGTTTAAAGTTTTGCCGACAGTATGTGCGGTTATGAAATTCTTTAATATTAAAATAATTTATACGTATATAATAATATTTCTATTAATATTCCATTCTCATAGTGTCATATTTCTTTCTCTCTCGCTCTGCTGGCACACAAGGAATTTCCATTTCCCATTCTTATCACATAGTAATCCCTTCATAGACTAGAGAGTACAGGGTTGTCTGTAGGACTAGGGTTGTTAGGAGACCCTGCGGTCATTAGATTCAGCTTACGCCATCAAGTCTGGTTTCCCAGAGGAGGAATTAAAACAAGCCCTCGGTACTCCTGTCACGTTCTCATTTACCGTTGTTATTGTCGTGTCTCTCTTTATGTTTTCGCCGTTTGTTCCCAAATGTTTTGGTGTTGGGGTTTTGTAAAATTGTCAATCACGGTCTTATGAACAACAAGTGCCTACTATTGAGGGGCTAAATTTTAATGCATAAATTCTAGAAGGAAGAAGAAACTGCTAAAACGGTCTTATGAACAACAAGTGCCTACTATTGAGGGGCTAAATTTTAATGCATAAATTCTAGAAGGAAGAAGAAACTGCTAAATGAAAGCTTGATAAAGATACCCTTAATTTCGGACATAATCTAGGTACAAGGTACCAGCGGTCTCATGAACAACAAGTGCCTACTATTGAGGGGCTAAATTTTAATGGATAAATTCTAGAAGGAAGAAGAAACTGCTAAATGAAAGCTTGATAAAGATACCCTTAATTTCGGACATAATCTAGGTACAAGGTACCAATCATAAATAGTAACTTATCTATCTGTTGAGAAGGTCACGATGGGGACTCGAAACCACGACCTCCTGAATTTGATGAGCACCTCGTCAGACCGCCACATTGTTCTCTCTGAAATATCCCAGTGGCAAGTTTTGTGTTTCTAAAGTTGTATCGAAAAAAGCTTCGAGAGTTTGTTCCAACTTTGGGGCAATTTTTTATGTTTATACTTTTTCTTTTGTGTGTGTTTGTTTTTCCATCAACATGTGCTTATATGTACTTCGGCTGTTATATTATGCTGTTGGCCATTAGTTGTACCTCGCCTGTTTTCTTCTCCCTACAAAAAGAAACAAATAATTGAAAGGTTCGGTTTTTTTATCGTTTTCCTTTTTTTTATCGCCTTTTCCCTGTGTTTTCCGTCTCTTCATTAGTTTCGCTTTGGGTTTTATCTACGGGTGTTCTCGCTTTTCAAAACAGGATGCCATTGCCAGTTCAATTCCCGACCGGGACGGATTTTCTATTTTTCTTCAATCGTTCTATTTTCTATGACCTTTGAAATTGAATTTGACGTTGCGTTGCTACCTGAAAAGTGGACAGCAATGATTACCGTTCGCGAGGTATTGTCAAATCGCAACAATCACCCTGTATATCCTAGTGTTGACTATAAAGAACGCGACTATAATATCGACACGCCCCGTATATTAACTGATAGCACATTACATACCTAGTACACTTCGCCAAGTTCTGCTGAAGACGGGAAAAAGTCCTCAGATTTGTCTGATAAGCTCCAATGTATGAGGTATTCCATCGTAAAGAGATAGAGACTATATTGATATTATTTTCATGGCTGTAAGAACAGTATATCCATTGTTAACTGGGATATATCTAGCTCTAGATTGGCATTTTTTCTTTATAGCTATTAGAGAGGTACGCTAATGGTGTTATACTGAGTTATACGAGTACTCTCTATTGGCATTTTTATAGGTTAGAGTACAGGTACACCCGTACAAAAGACTGCAGGGTAAAAGGACTTTTCAGTTCCACCTTTATTCCTGGTAAAATAAACAAGGCAGAGTCTAATTTCCATTCTAACGCCCTGAAAAGCCCATAATAAGTTGTACTTATGTATACTACTCGTCTGATAATACGTCCCCATCCTACCTTCCGCACGTTCACTCTGCGTTACCTCGAGATAATTTAACCAACCTGTGAGTGCTTTATTTTGGATAGGGGTAGAAAGAAATCTTTATCCCTTTTCGAATTCCCCAAAGAAGGTAACTTATTGGAGATTCAACCTAAATTTGAGCTGATAAGTATCTCCATGTCCCCCTCCTCACTTCGTCTGGTCGTTTTCCTGTTTGCTGCTTGCCTTTATTATTATTACTATCCCCTTTCTGTTTTTCAAAACCAAATGTCGCCGTAATGGCGAGGCAAAAAGTAGGGCAGGATAGAAAAGATGGAATGTTCTTATGGATTTCATATTTTAATGTTATGGGTTCGAATGGTAGATAGTTTATCATCATTAAAGGCTGATCAGTGTGATCGATAACTAATTGATACTCTAAAGAGTATCCTAAAGGCCTCTCTCTACCAAAAAAGTAATACTATAAAATGTAACCTACTCTACTTTTGGTCGCAGAATACGACCACTTTACTTTCACACGTTTAACTTTTTAGTGGATGTGTCAAATGCGCGGGGCGGCGGAAGCAAAATAATTTTTCGCTTCTTTAAATAATGTTTAGCAATGTTTGTGTATTTTACCACCAAGCAATTTCTTATTCATTTAATTTTCTCTTTTTTCTTTTCCATCTTCTATCAATTCGCACTTCATTTTCTTCTAAATATTTCAAACAAACTTGCTCAAAAGAAAAGAGAACTAGGAGAAACAATTCTCCTCACACGAACGGTAAACAAAACTTTATTTTTGTTTGATACAAAAGTAAAATACATACAAATATGTGGAGCAAAATCCATACAAATACAAACATGGTGTGTAGTTACCCAGAAATACATGGATATGCCAGGGCTTCCCTGTGCGTAAGGGATATGATGATTAGAGATGAACCAGCGAAAAATGAATTGGAATCAACGCTAGAGACCCAACGTTCATGTGCGAATAGTCGATGGTGGACGTGTCGTTTGCACACCAACAAAGATGTCTAATTTTTAACTCTGTTCCCTTGGAGCTGGAAGTGCTCATTAATAAAAAATCTGGTGTGAACATCACACGACTTTCCTTATCCTATTGAATGATGCTTATTTGAGTGTTCTTTTACCCTAACTTTTACAATATCTCTAACCGTTTTGTCGCTATAGCTGAAAACCGCCAAAAAACGGTCGAAATCTGTCAAAAGCGGTCAAAATACCGCCAAGCGCAGCAACCATCTCAAACAAACGTTTTGTGTTGCATCCTTGTCACATTAGTGAACCACATACCAAATTTCAAGTTTCTAGCTTATACCGTTCCCGAGATATTGTTAAATTACACCAAAAACCGCCAAAAAGCGGTAAAATGCCGCCAACCGTAGCACCGGTCTTAACCAAAAGTTTCGTGTCGCATCCTTGTCACATTTGACAGCTACATACCAAATTTCAAGTCTCTACACAAATACAAACATGGTGTGTAGTTACCCAGAAATACATGGATATGCCAGGGCTTCCCTGTGCCTAAGGGATATGATGATTAGAGATGAACCAGCGAAAAATGAATTGGAATCAACGCTAGAGACCCAACGTTCATGTGCGAATAGTCGATGGTGGATGTGTCGTTTGCACACCAACAAAGATGTCTAATTTTTAACTCTGTTCCCTCGGAGCTGGAAGTGCTCATTAATAAAAAAAAGTAAAAAGTAAAAAAGGACTTTTTTAGCTACAAACCCACGTGTTTTGTGATGGAGCCCACCACACGTATACTTTTCTGTGTGCGGAGAAATTTTCTTTTCTTCAGTTTAGAGCAAAATAAATATGGATCTTCGTATCTTAACGAATCCAAAAACATGCCTTTCTCCTATAGCCCACAGCTCCCCATATTTGTGTTTGTTTGCCTAATGTATTTGCCTCTATCCGAAAGAATCTGTGTGTGTTTGAAATTTTCTTTGAAAGTCCGCGAAAGTGTAGAGTCTGCAGAAGAATACGCCTTTGTATGAATAGATATGTACGAACAAAGCTACTTCTACGTCTGTATACTAGGTATCAGGAGATAATACGAAATCTTATACATACAAAAGGAATACCCAAGGTGAGAGGAAAAGAGAAATGAGTAGATATGTACGAACAAAGCTACGTCTACGTCTGTATACTAGGTATCAGGAGATAATACGAAATCTTATACATACAAAAGGAATACCCAAGGTGAGAGGAAAAGAGAAATGAGAGTGATCCATCAATCGGGCCTAATCTTGCGAGATAAAATGGGAAGAAAGCTCTCTATATTACATTGCTTGATGAATGCCATTAAGAAATTAGTTTGGTCATGCAATAGAAAGGTATTACCGCCCTTTTCTGTCTATTTCAACTCATACACGTACGAGCTATAAGAGTCCATTATCTAGTCCCATAATACGGGATACGGGTTCCGTAGCTTTCCCATGTTATTTTCTATTCACAGTTTTTCATCAAACTTTGTTTATTTCATCGAGTTTCTTTTCAATGTACTTTTCCTTTACTAGGTCAGGTAAGAATTTCATATCAAGGCCCGTCTATTTACAATATTAAAATTTTATGCCTCGTGTGATAAAGGAAGGGACTACAGGCCCCGATATAAAGTTGGAGTATTGGAAAGTCCAAATAAAACAGGATGTTGTATATTTAACCCATGATATCAAGGCCCGTCTATTTACAATATTAAAATTTTATCCCTCTTGTGATAAAGGAAGGGACTACAGGCCCCGATATAAAGTTGGAGTATTGGAAAGTCCAAATAAAACAGGATGTTGTATATTTAACCCATTTTTGAGGTCAGGATAGCACAAAGATTCTGCTTGAATTATTGTGGGAAAAGGACTTTCTTATTTTTAATATCAGGATGATGGTGGTATTTATTGATGGTACTCTGGCAATATTTCCTTTTTTTTTCTGCAATGTACGTGACGTCATGAAACTTTATTTTTTTTTCCAGCTCTCCTCATAAAATTTAATGAAATATTTCTGTCGGCGCGGCGTCGCTGAGTCGCGTTATCTATTTTCTTGCCAAAACTGCAATGTACGTGACGTCATGAAACTTTATTTTTTTCCAGCTCTCCTCATAAAATTTAATGAAATATTTCTGTCGGCGCGGCGTCGCTGAGTCGCGTTATCTATTTTCTTGCCAAAAAGCGAAAATCCAATATTTTATATTTTTCTCTTCGAGCTAAAAATGTCTGCCTCCACATTTGCGACCAATGGAGGGCATCATGTGCAGATGGAGGGAGACATTTTGTCCTGCTTATATGCTTTATGGTTTTAGCCGGATTATGTAACGGAAGTCTCGCTGTTTGTTTTCTAACCGCCTCGACCACTACAACCTCCAACAAATGTTTGTTTTCTTTTGCTACAACCACTGATCACTCAGTTTCCTCTCAATTCTCAACCCGTATCAGCATCTTAGCAGTTAGATACCGCCTATGTATGATGATACCCACATATGTACCTACTCCCTTGTAAATACATTCGTCACAGTTTTGTACTTGCAATCCACATACGAATACGTTTAGTGAACTTATAATTTTGCATATCACTCTATGTTCTTTTCCCCTTGCACAATTATTTCTTTCCTGAGTTTCCAGTCAGATACCAACCTGTACTCCATAATAATATATGTTTCCATCATGTAACGGAAGTCTCGCTGTTTGTTTTCTAACCGCCTCGACCACTCCAACCTCCAACAAATGTTTGTTTTCTTTTGCTACAACCACTGATCACTCAGTTTCCTCTCAATTCTGAACCCGTATCAGCATCTTAGCAGTTAGCCTATGTTACCTACCTATGTATGATGATATGTACCTACTCCCTTGTAAATACATGCGTCATAGTTTTGTACTTGCAATCCACATACGAATACGTTTAGTGAACTTATAATGTTGCATATCACCCTATGTTCTTTTCCCCTTGCACAATTATTTCTTTCCTGAGTTTCCAGTCAGATACCAACCTGTACTCCATAATAATATATGTTTCCATATCCACATAATTTAATGTAAATTTCTCCACATTACTATTTACTTAGCATCATTTTATTTGTTAGCATTCATTATACTTTTTCTCCTTCTCTTCCTCTCCAATATTTGCTCTCATCTTCACAATAAATATCATCCGACATATTTCAAGTACCTACATATGTATAGGGGAAGTATGTAGATACAGAATGTTCCCCACATAGAGGGTAGGCGCAAGGCCAAAATCCCTAATCGGTACGCGACTATATGGGTGATTAGTGGTATATCCGATTACATTCCACTCAAAGCAACGTGTCTTTGTAAGAATATATTCTTAACCTACATACCTATACCCTACTGGTACTAAAACTTCTAATTTTAATAGATGGGTATACGGTATACGTATGGTTACTGAAACAGAGGTCCCAAACTCTCCAGGCAAAATGTTTTCCATCGGGGGGTGTTTAGAAGATTTTCTCCTTTGTGCAAAAGTCAGGTTATTTTTATGTTCTAAATTAAGTTGTGGTTTCGGACACCCTGTATTTTGAGCTCGCGGATTTTTCTTTTCTTCATATGAATATTTGTATTTGCGGTTCGGGGGTGTTTAGAAGATTTTCTCCTTTGTGCAAAAGTCAGGTTATTTTTAAGTTCTAAATTAAGTTGTGGTTTCGGACACCCTGTATTTTGAGCTCGCGGATTTTTCTTTTCTTCATATGAATATTTGTATTTGCGGTTGTAAATTGAGTCGACACGAGCATGGGCGGGAAAAGGAGGGGTCATGTTTTTGTACTAACTGGTAGTAAAATCTTCCTCAGGAGTAGATTCAGCCAGATAAACTTAAATGTTCTACGTATAAATCTACTAGTCTTCATCTGGGGCTAAGGGAAGAATCACTCCTCGTGGGGACATAACACTGTAAAAGTGATAACGCTCTTACCAGACTGCTTTCTGAACAACCATCATTCAGATCACTATTTTTTAATTTACCTCATTTTACCTCCGTTGGTATTTTGCAACAAATAACTGCCGAGGAAATTTCAGCATCTCCCAGAGGCCCCCCTGCTTCCCGACAGTTATTAGGTAATTATCAGAAGAAATTAGAGAACGTAGAAAAAACACAAAAAACGACCCAACTCTCGAAATCACTAATTTACCTCATTTTACCTCCGTTCCTCCGTTGGTATTTTGTAACAAATAACTGCCGAGGAAACTTCTCCCAGAGGTCCTCCTTCTTCATCTGGGGCTAAGGGAAGAATCACTCCTCGTGGGGACATAACACTGTAAAAGTGATAAAGCTCTTACCGGACTGCTTTCTGAACAACCATCATTCAGATCACTATTTTTTAATTTACCTCATTTTACCTCCGTTCCTCCGTTGGTATTTTGTAACAAATAACTGCCGAGGAAACTTCTCCCAGAGGTCCTCCTGCTTCCCGACAGTTATTAGGTAATTATCAGAAGAAATTAGAGAACGTAGAAAAAACACAAAAAACGACCCAACTCTCGAAATCACGTCTGACCTTACAAAATAAATTAAAGCGAAAAGAGTCCCTAAGTAATACTTGAAACCGAAAGAAAGAAAAGTTCGCTCCCCATACCAACCCAACGTAAAAGTTAGAGTCCCGTGTAAAAAGACATTAAATATTCGGTAAAACTTTGTTATACGAGTCGTCTCCAGTGTTCCAGGGAAGTACAGAAACCAACAAAACCACTAATGAAATAAATTTGTACAACAGCTGCCTTAATAAATTTAAGAAGTAAAAATTAGTATCACAGAAGCAAATCAAATTTTCTAAATGTATTCTTTATTATTTTTTCAGGAGACAGGATGAGAGCAGGCACACAACTTTGGCTTTTGTCAGCAGACTCAGCAGAGGGAGTTGAAAGTTTGTACCTACAGACGGAAGTCCCGAAAGTACCTTTTGAAAGTGGAAATGTTGCAACGTCCATCGAAAGATGTTTGAAATTCTTCATGAAATATGCTCTGAATTTTCACTGCAAGTTTCTCAGAAGGTACAGTAACAAAAACGTTTTTTGACCGGAACTTAACTTTGATAAAACTTTCTCAGTTTCCAGTAGTAAATATTCAAAAAGCGTAAAAGTAATAAAATTGAACCTCCAAGTACAGGAAAATAAAATCCAATAAAAAGTAGTTTTAGCAAGTCATCAGAAAATAATGATGGTAGATGTACAAATACAAAGGCGTTCCTATCTCACATAAATTCGTCCCTGAATTATTATTAGGATGGAAAAGGGAAGCTGAAGTAAGATGAGACTGAAGGAATGAAATGAAGGATTTCTCTTGGCATCTTATGAATTATTTTCTGTAAACATAATTATCTAAATTAATATTTTCCTCAAAGTTTTATAACTTTTTCAAGTTGTGGTGGTGGAGTGGCGGGGTCATGAAAAGTTAGGGAGGGGGGGAAGGATATAAAAAGCTCTATAAAGACCACCTGTGAGTGTAAATGTATACATCTGTTTATCCTCTTGAGTTCTTAACTCGGCTTTTCATTCCATTCTACAAATACCGATAAACCTCGTATTCAATAGGTATTATTATTTTTATGTTCTTATGACCTTCGTTAAATTTATTGGTTGAGGTTTCAAGATAAGTTTTTGCGCTTTTTACCTAATTGAGTACAGGCCACAGGTACAGCAATCGAGATAGGTATCTTCCCTACGTAGGTCTACACTATAGTTTCCTAAGTTCACTTTGTTCTCTCCTTAATCCTTAATCTGCTTGAGTGTCAAATCTTGATATAGGAATAATCCCCTCTGACAGGCATCACAAGAGTACTGAACATGGCACCCGTATCAGAGATACATTCTGAGAGAAGCAAGTAGGAAAGCACTTAAAGTTTAAAGCACAAATGATAAGAATCTATTTATACAGTTTATTTTATCATTATGTGCTTACATTTTTACTTTTCCCTCTACATTTTCTAGTTTCTTCAACACAAGTAGGTTGTTACCTGCCACTGTTTGCTATTTGGCAAACATTTCTTTTCAAACAAAGCGCATCCATCAGGGCCGTGATGCAGTATTTAATAGGTCCTGTCTTGAAGTCCTGGTTCAATGCCCGATAGAGTGAAGTTTTTTGCTCGTTTCGCTGCTTGGGATTAAGGGCGCATTCAGACTGGTAAGAACTGTTTGCGCTGTCAAGGCGTCCACCGTAAGGTGTGTGATTGATAGCCTATAAATGTAGTTATTCAAAGGGCTAAAGATTTTCTTTATATAAAGAAGAAAAACTATAAAATATAATGGTATGAATATTTTCCGCTAGTCAGCAGTAAAATATATTGCAGCTATTTAGCCGGAGATGAATAATGATGTAAAGATAAAAATATATCTAGAAGCACAATGACTTGAAAGTTTATTCACTTGTAGGCGATTTGGATAAATGCCCAATCCATCCCCACTCCAGATAATATTGTGTTTGAATCTGGAACTCTTGATGCAATATGCTGAAGAAACTTGGAAACATTAGATTCAAATTAAAGCTACATAATACGTTCATAGAGTTAGGCAACAAACATTCTAATGTACAGTTCAGTGATGCGGTTGAATGAAGTAGGTACACCTTTGAAGATAATATTGAAGATGTTTTCGGAAATCGGCAATCTGACTTGACTTTGAAAACTTGTTGTAGCGGTAGGCAAGATTCTCTCAATCAGGTGTCAATCTAAAGAATGTTCCGAAACTTGATTCCCATTTGCTTATCATATCGGTACCTATTCCTTCCTTTGCCTAATACCCTTGGGTATTAGTCGAAATAGGACAAGTGATGGGCAATCTGACTTATAATAGTTCGACTTTGAAAACTGTTGTAGCGGTAAGCAAGATTCTCTAATCAGGTGTCAATATAAAGAATTTTCCGAAACTTGATTCCCATTTGCTTATCATATCGGTACCTATTCCTTCCTTTGCCTAATACCCTTGGGTATTAGTCGATTTGTATTTGGTAGGACAAGTGACGGGCAATCTGACTTATAATAGTTCGACTTTGAAAACTGTTGTAGCGGTAAGCAAGATTCTCTCAATCAGGTGTCAATATAAAGAATGTTCCGAAACTTGATTCCCATTTGCTTATCATATCGGTACCTATTCCTTCCTTTGCCTAATACCCTTGGGTATTAGTCGATTTGTATTTCATTTGTGTTATCAAATGATCATCAAACTTGTTCCTAACGATAGCGACACGACCAAGAATCCAAGATATACATCTAACCATGTTCGGAAATGAACAACTTAACGACTCCGTTCTAACTAGGACGACCTGGTTACACGGAAGTTAACGTCAGACGTTATTTACACTGAAACTCAAATTAGAAAACAGCATTAACAGGGAATAAGAAGCATTAGCGTTATGATGGCAACATGATAAGGTATTATATTAAATTTAATGTATCGGACCGATATTATATTGCTATGCTATTCAATTGCAATGTTGCATGTTTCCACTCGAATTTAATATTCCAGGGAATGAATAGAAGAGAAAGCAACTAGGAAGGGTGTGTAGAGGGCAGAGTAGTAGACGGTAATAGAGACAAAATAAATTGAATGAACAAGCGTGCAAACAAAACATTTTAAGTTTTTACTTTCTATTACCCTTACGTATAGGGAACCTATACAAGGTAATGAGAAAGTATTGCAATCGGTCCAAATTTTCAAAATCGTCTATATGCTCGTAATTTATTGAAAAGGACATTGATAAATATTACTTTCTATTAGTATCTAATGTATGTATGCCATGTTTTCATTCGCATTTCATACACAAATGTGTCTAGAAAGTGAAGTAGGTACCTAATACCTACCTATAGAAGGAATATTACCTATTACATAGGTAGGCACCTACTAAATGCCTTTGAAAGGAAATGATTCAGAATTTATGTGTATTTCTGGATTCAAGATAATACCTATTTGGCATGAATGATATACGTTGCAGTTTGCCACTAAAAGCTTTCTGACGTGCATGTTTTAACCTCTGCAATGAGGTAGGAGTATAATTACGAGACAAAGTTCCTTTTTCAATTGTTATACTTAAATAGATTCTCCAGGTTCCAGGTTTTTACTGATGGTATACTTCAGCAAGTTGTTCCCCATTGAAAGCTTTTCCCATTTGATTCTTCCCCCTTGCGTTCTCCTTTCTCTTTACATTCCTTCCGCTTTATGGTCTCTCTCTTTCACTATAGTTGAGTAATTTCCTCTCCCCCTTCCTCCGGGTCACAGGTAGCTAAACGACTCCGAGTTCTAATTGATTTCTTTGTAGTTCTCTCTTTCAATATTTTCCAATGTTATGTCGTTTTGAAATTCTATTGTTCTTCAGTACCACCTCAATTTCTCTCCCTTCCCTTCCTTTTCTTTTGACATGTTCGGTCCTTTTTCATTTGAATACTTGTTATTTATTGACTTTTCAAACGTATCCTCACTCATCTTTCAAGGTGTTTTTAATGGTCTACGATTCTACAGAAATAGTTGCTCTATGGGCTCGTCCACCTATCATTCGTATTATGTTCTTATGACCTTCGTTAAATTTATGGGTTGAGGTTTCAAGATAAGTTTTTGCGCTTTTTACCTAATTGAGTACAGGCCACAGGTACAGCAATCAAGATAGGTATCTTCCCTACGTAGGTCTACACTATAGTTTCCTAAGTTCACTTTGTTCTCTCCTTAATCCTTAATCTGCTTGAGTGTCAGATCATTCGTCCGATAATTTAACTCCTAATGCTGAAGTCACTTTCTTTCGAAAGCTATTTGCCATGTCTGCTACTTCTGTGGAAGACACTATCATTCGTCCGATAATTTAACTCCTAATGCTGAAGTCACTTTCTTTCGAAAGCTATTTGCCATGTCTGCTACTTCTGTGGAAGACACAATGTACACTGAAGAGGACAAAACGTTCATTTCTAATTCTTTTAACATTTATAATTATTGCTGGAAACCATTTCATTTCATATTTCTGTCGCCGATTGTAAATTGTAGGTAGGTACGAGAGTATGTTCTAATATTTGACGTATAGTATACCTTTATATATGTATTTAGTAGGTACTTGAATAAAGGTAACACTTTTAGATTTTTCTCCATATTGAGCTACTTCTAGGGGGACGGGGTGCTCCAATTATGGACACTATGGACAGGGGGCCCTAAATGTTCCTGCGGGTCACCTAAATATCAGGGACTGCGGGGGTGGGATATACGCCAGTACTATTAAAGGATTAATACTGTAAAAAAAAGCGCCAATATTTTAGTCTTGTCTCGTTTCATGAAAAACACCAGGGTTGCTTTAAAAATGCACACATGGATCCAGAGAAAAAAACGGTACTCACAATGTATTAAAAGAACCCAATGAAATCCCTACTTTCATTTTTCAATAGACAAGACTTTTTAAGCAAGTTTGTAGATACATAGGTGCATACATACCTATCTATGTATGTATATCTACGTACGTATATTTATCCTGTGTCCCAAATCACATAAGTAAGTTTTCCATGTTGAGGCGAGGATATGAAAAACTGGAAATTGTTCACCCGTGCAGAATGTGTAATTTTCCTTTGGTAAATAATAATTACTTTTATTGTTACCCTTCCCTGTTGGATTATTCAATCTTTTCCGAGTCAACGTATTTTGATAAAATTCGCACAAATCTCAGACAAGGTGATAGAAATTGATGAGAGGTAGTCTTGCCTAAAAAAAAAAAAAAAAAAAAAAAAAAAAATTTTTTTACCCAGTTCAGTTTACTTTTACCCACAATAGGTTTTTTTATTGATTTCGAAAGGTCGACTTGGAAAAGGTCGACCCAATGACGACATTTTTGTTTTTTTTTTTTTTTTTTTTTTTTACGGATATTCTTTCTCGTTTTCTGTGTTCTATAAAATCTTCCAGCTTGTTTCAGGTGTTCCTAACTCATTTCAGCGTTTTAGTTTGAACATCACAGTAGTTATTGGATGTAAAGCTCTTCAGCTGACTGACATCGTTTAAATGAATCCGTTCTGAAAATCAAGGATCTACAATTGCATTCTGCTTGAACAATTTCCTTTCTGGTGATCTTCAGTTACCTACCTTTGTAAGTTTGTATCAAGAATATACCATGTCGAATATATCTATATTATAGATTTACCCAATGTGTGTTTCATGGTACCTATCTTTCCTTGTTTATAGGAAAACAGGGGAGGGCATAAGACTATTACCGTATGGGTTATGACTATCACCGTATCCAGCACTGAACAGCAATTTATTGAAATATTTCCAACAGAAAGTAGAAACATTCACAGAATATGAACAGCTTTCAGCATTAGAACCCAAATCCGATATAATAATATCACACTCACATAACACATAACTTTGTTTGCCCTTACTCTGTGTATTGACCCAAACACACAAGAAAAAAAGATAAAAACTTTTCAAATGAAAGTGATAGGATGGGGTGGCTTCATTAATAACTTGTGAAAGCACAAACAAATTTAGAACAAAGCATCATAATACCCTGTATTTGCACTTTTGTTCCTTTTTTAGACAAAGTACATTAAAAAGTTCCTCAACAGAAAGCCCTTTTCCTTCTTTTTTTGAATTCACCCAGGGCTTTTATAATACACCTGAATAGAAACTTAAATATTTTATCAAGGGACCTTTTCAAACTGTCTCTCCTTTACATATTTAAAACTTTTAATTCAAAATGCATAATATTTTCTGCTCTCACTCCTTTGTTCGGAATAAACATCATGTTATCATGTTTGAGGTTCTCCACCATGACAAAGAAACAGAAATTAAACCACATGACATGACAAACCTTTGGTGTTTTCTATTTACCGAGACATCATGTTTGAGGTTCTCCACCATGACAAAGAAACAGAAATTAAACCACATGACATGACAAACCTTTGGTGTTTTCTATTTACCGAGATCAATTTGGTCTCTTTTGATGTTAGACGAGAGGATAAAATGTTCACTTGTTCACATATTAGACAGACACTCCTGGGTGGTAAAGATTCAAACTTGTGTCTTTATACGGGTAAGAAGTTCTCTGAGTGTTAAGTTAGGTTCAATAACATAATTATATTAGACAGTCACTCCTGGGTGGTAAAGATTCAAACTTGTGTCTTTATACGGGTAAGAAGTTCTCTGAGTGTTAAGTTAGGTTCAATAACATAATTGGTGATATAATCTTCACGAAGATGTGTAGGTGCACCTTAAGTATTAAAGCTCTCGTCATTGTATAGGTTCATAATATTGTCGAGTTTTCCCACTTGAAGATCTTGAAACCCTGCTGCAAAGTTCAGTTACAATAATCCTCTTTGTATGTTAATCCTTTGCAAGTTTACCATGACCTGCACTGCACATACCTTTAATCCTTGGTAAGTTTGTAATAGGTGGGATCTTATTTGAAATAGTTTTGATCTTTGAAACTTCACAACTTGCACTAAGATTCAAACTCTGATCACACAAACATGTTTGCCTTTTCCTGTTTGACCATCTCGTACCTACATGTTTTGTATTCGTACTCGTACTCGTACATTCATACATATAATAAGTACGTGTTAATATCTTTTCAGATTATCATTAGTTTTCTCATGATGTGATAACAAATCTAATCTAAAATACTTGTGGTCATGCTAATAAATCTAATCTAAATTATTTGTGGTTAATCTGAGATTTGCTGAGATCCTCTAAAGGTTAGGGGGCCAGTAGAATATTTCCTCCACGACTCGACTGTCCCCATAATGTATGCACCTCCAGTCTTTTATCTTCACCGTAAAACCAAAATCTCGTCATCATTTGTGTCAACCGAGTGTTTTGTGGAAAACTTTTTTGCACCTAGGTATATGTTTACTTCAAAATTCCCCTTCCCTTGACGCGCCGTGTATCTTTCCATATAGGCAACTTATGATGATATAAGCCGTGAAGGTTTGTTTATGATAGTTTATGGCGTTTTAAATTGACTTGTGAGGACTGTGAACGGAGCCTTGGGTTCTCTGACAGTTTGATAATGTATTTGTCAGTGGCGAGGCGTTGACAATAGAATATCAATGCATAATGAGGAGTAAATTTTAGAGCTCATTTTCCAAATGGAAAACTCTCATACGAAATTTTGAGGTCACTTCTCATCAATCTCATCATACATTTTTGGTTTCGGGTCAAGTTAGGTTGACCACAAGTGGTTAGTGGTCAACCAAATTTTCAGCTAGTCATTGCCGCGTTGGTGTCCGAGAACCATACGTCACTGAACCACATATACACATCAGTAACAAAATGTGTTTCTCCTATTTCCTATTTTTCCACAAAATATAATGAAACCGGGGACCTTCCAGAGAAGGAGAAGAAGGAGGAAGTCAGATGAGGAGGAGAAGAAGGAGGACAATGAGAAGAAGGAAACAAAGGTGGAGGAGAAAGAGACAAACCCAATGGGGTTAGTTTTAATGATGTATGATTTCTGCCTACAGTCACCCTTCTGTCTGTTTGTCCAAGTCCCTCGTTGCCGCTCATGACATGTCCCTATATCCCTGCTCTGTCACAGTTGAGTTGGGTGACAGATATATTCTATTTTTATTCCCTAATATACGAGAAGTGGAGCGTGGCTCAAGTGACATTTCACTTAATTGTGCAGGGAGTGAAACAGGTGAAATAAAAGAGTTTGACCAACGAGATAAAGTGTCTCCTGTTCTTCACACATGGAACATGTAAATAATGCACTTACCAAACGTGTAACTCGTCACTCAGACATAAATGCACTCCATCTGTCAGACGGGTACTTGATACTGGGGAATAACGCCAGGGCACGTTTTACTTAGAGGCAACGGGGAGCTGAATTCATAATCATGAGAGCTAAAGTAAAAGTACCTACTTGAGAGGGAAATGTTAAAGTATCAAATACACACTCAAAAGACATATTTTTAAGGTTTAGACTATTTAGACCCCTACATTTTCATCAACCTTTAAAGGAAAGAGATAAAGTAAAAGTACCTACTTGAGAGAGAAATGTTAAAGTATCAAATACACACTCAAAAGACATATTTTTAAGGTTTAGACTATTTAGACCCCTACATTTTCATCAACCTTTAAATCGATATCTCGGTTCTCATTCTTAAATTCTCAGCGTCATTGTCAGTGTGAAATTAGTGGATGTGCCAACTGCACCATGCATAATAACTGCACTCTCTCTTTCACTCCCTTGTCTATCGCTCCTCTTCCTACCTTTCCTTTCTCAATTTTTTTCTTCCTCTATTGGATTTTCTAGTACCAAATTCACACTTTGTCCTATTAGAAAGTTTCTAAGGCTAAGGCAGGATTAGTAGGGCGAGTAAACGTCTTTCCCCCTTTTTACCTTCTCGAATCCTATCTGCAGCACAAACAGGGAAAGTAGGGGTAACCTCCCTGCTGGCTACTGGCGCCTTTGTTCTGCTGTAGGTATGTAAATATGTTTTCTTCCGTCTATTTCAATTTTTTAAGAGAGAGAACTTGCAACTTTGCTTTAGAATCTAGATTTTCTTTTCTCCTTCAACGGACAAGTTAAAGCGTTTTGTAAAGAGTCCAAGAATGCAATAATGCAACAACTTCAGTACAGCAGACAAAGTGACTGGGTGCCTGCACTCTTTTCCTTTGAATTGTACCTACGCCACCATGTCTAGACTACTGATAAAGGGACTTTCCATCCCTGTCTGTGAAGCCGGCAGCGTGAAAAAGTACTTTGAGAAAATACCGTTTTCGCAGCTATTTCATTTTCAGGTGATCTCGAATAATACTAGTGCTTATTTATACAGGTCAAATGAGACTAACGAGTCACTTTACCCAATAGTGAGCTCTACTTCTACTGAAGTAATATTCTCAAATTAAAAGAGGAAAAAATTCCATGTCACGATTGAGATTTAAACCTCCGCTCTTCCACTTATCAGACGAGCACCACCATCCATGATATCGCGGCAAAAATGATTGTGCAATGTCCATTGAATAGAGTGCACTGTTTCGGAATCACGGTATTAACTGGTTATAGGTTTGAAACTTATTGTGTTTGTTTATTTCCATTTATTTTCTAATCTACGGACAATAGAGAGGATATTAAAAAATGTGTGAGAGGTGCAATGTACACATTTCATATTTTCCAAGCACACCAACCTACAATGTTTTTGCAGAAACCTTAAATATTGTACTAAAGGAGGGAATTTCTGGAACTGTGCTTCTCTTAATAAAAACAAACAAAGTTTCTCAACAAGAACTAGAAAAAAAAAAAAAAATATACCCTCCTGTTTTTTTCCTCAGTGTCGTAGGAAAAACAAGGGACAGCAAAGAAACCCTCGAAAAATGTGTGAGTAGTATGTGGAAGTATTTTTTGTAACACATTCTTACTCCTGGGGCTTTATTTTGGGTTTACAATGTGTATTAAATGTAGGTACACAGTGTATATTCATATCTATTTTATGTATGTAGGTAGCAACTTCAAAGAGACAAGAATAAAATTATTTCGAATTCTGGAAAGTTCACTTTTATACCTGTAGGTAAAATAAACGTAGGATACCTACGGGTAGATTTCTTGTTAAACTCTTGTCTGGATCAATCCTCCACTCTTTCATTCTGTTTTTTTTTTTTTTTTTTTTTTAGGTTAGGCCAATAGGCGGCTCACTCTAACTCCATTTGGATAGATATCTGCGTAATGCTGCTGGGTTTTTCCGACCCCACTCAGTGAGGTTAATTTGGGGAGGCGGTGAAATTTCAGGGAATGTGCCAGATGTAAAATTTTCTAATACAGCTGAAGGGAAGAGTAGGGTTGCCAACTTTTTTTTCGGCATATACGGTACAAACTAGCAAAATGGTGAAAAAATACGGATTTCCCGATTTTTACAACCCGGAACAAAGGGCATGCACCCCCCCCCCCCCCCCCCAAACAAAAAACTATTTTTCATCAAATAAAAAAAAAAGAACAAATACCAATGAAGCGATTTTCGGGACGATAAGACCATAGCAGTTACAGTTCCCTCTGTCAAAACAACCTTGGTTTAATTAATTAAAAAAAAAAAAAACATTCTCTTAGATAAGTAAAAAAAAAAAATTGTGTTTTTCGTACGTACCTATCTTTTTAAACTTTTTTTTGTAATTTTTTCTGTTTATTAGTCAGTTCCCGTATTTCCCATAGATTTGGAAAAAACCGGAACAAAGGTGTGTTCCGGCGGAACATTTGATTTTTGACAAAAATACGGATTGTTCCGGGAAATAACGTACGGTTGGCAACCCTAGGGAAGAGAGAGAATTAAAATGTTCACTTTTCAGTGGATACAAGTGCTTGGCTTATAAATAGTGCTTTATTTAGACAGTCAACTTAGAACAATATGTATAGGACATATGCTAACAGTTTATGACAAAATATTCAAATGTTTTAGTAAATTTTAGACCCGGAGCACAGTTCTAACTTGATAATTCTTAGATTCCGTATTCCGGCACTGATTTGCCAGCATCATATCTCCCAGATCATAAACCCTATGTATTATATTAGAAGTTTTATCTAAATATTTATTTCCTTATCTTGCTGGAAAATTGAATTTTCAAAAGTTTAAAATTAAATTTTGCGATAATAGAAAAAAAAAAGTAAATAGCAGAGTGTGTTATGTAGGATGCTGGAGAAAACAGACAGATAGAATTAAGTTTTGTATACTTTGTGACAAGGAAGAGTTATCTGAGATTTTAGTAAGTATGTATGTAGTATCGTTTTATCAATCTAAAAATAAATGTAGAAGAAACAGATATATGTAGGTACTAAGTGGAAAATGGGGTTTTATAAATCCGAAGATTGTAATACATACGAGTATTTCGGGAAATGAGATGCAGCAAATACTTATGTATAATACTTGATTCCAAGTACATAAATATTATTTGTTACCTGCAGGAACTCGAGATTATTTGTTCAGATCATGATTTGTGGTCGACAAATATGAAATTAGAAAAAAAGTTGTTTCAATTACTATCCATGGAGGCCAAATTCATATAAAAACATCTCATGGTTAGGTACTATGTATATGGCTTACTGACAGTACATATTCCTCTTTAATTCCAGGTTACGCGAAATTTATCACAGAAAAGAAGGCTCTCCTAGTAGCACTCCGAACACCACCAGTCCCCTCTATATCCCCACAAGTACGGGGTACAAGTACCTCTAACCTCTATACAAAATCTAAGGTAAGTTTGCTCGGGAACAAGTCTCCCACACGACAAAGTTCCATGAAGGTGTCAATATAGTAGGTACTAAGTGGAAAATGGGGTTTTATAAATCCGAAGATTGTTATACATACGAGTATTTCGGGAAATGAGATGCAGCAAATACTTATGTATAATACTTGATTCCAAGTACATAAATATTATTTGTTACCTGCAGGAACTCGAGATTATTTGTTCAGATCATGATTTGTGGTCGACAAATATGAAATTAGAAAAAAAGTTGTTTCAATTACTATCCATGGAGGCCAAATTCATATAAAAACATCTCATGGTTAGGTACTATATGGCTTACTGACAGTACATATTCCTCTTTAATTCCAGGTTACGCGAGATTTATCGCAGAAAAGAAGGCTCTCCTAGTAGCACTCCGAACACCACCAGTCCCCTCTATATCCCCACAAGTACGGGGTACAAGGTACCTCTAACCTCTATACAAAATCTAAGGTAAGTTTGCTCGGGAACAAGTCTCCCACACGACAAAGTTCCATGAAGGTGTCAATATAAATTAGTGAAATTATTGGCTGATCGAAAAGTTTGCTGGAAAAGTTTGTCTTGTTTCACAGCATAATTGCAGACGCTCTACGCTATACTCATGGGTACCTGCGTTCTGGAGAAGAAAATCTCCTTTCTTTTTCAGAAAGTTCATCGAGAGATAGGACCACCATTGGCTCCGTTTCTGTCACAATTTTCCTAGGTTTTCTTTTATATTAATTAATGGAAATCCCCACTTTTCTCAAGGAGATACATATGTATCACTATACTTAGCTTGCTTTTTCAGTGTTGAAAGTTTTTTATGTCCGTTTTCCCTTTCCCAGATTTTTGAGCAGAAATTAAGGTAAACCACTTCAATACCTGTACACATTCCCCTTTTTAATACGTTTTTTATTAACTGTGTATGAAATATGTACCTTTTTTATAACAAACAATTAAAAAATAAAATCATGTCGCCCTGAGGCAACATGGAAAATTGTAGCATAAAATTCCGTATAGTACTTAGGTAGATATAGATACCAACCCAACCACGTAGGTATTGTTGTTGGATCAGACTAGCAGGTATCTGCTTATCTACTCTGATACTCAATTTTCTCCGGGGGCTTAGACTGCCTTAAAGTCTGTATTGGTAGATTTGATAGATGCTGGTGTTCTTAGAAAATTCCGTGCTTTTTTGCTGTCGTTTTTTACACAAGAAGACCATAGGTAGGTAGGTATCTACGTGAATTTTTATCTTGGGGAAAATGAGTATAAAGCAATATGGAATACAAAAGATCCCAGACAAGATTAAAGAGTATGTATGCTCTTTTGTATTTAATTTAAATAGCACAGACATAAAAGATACAAGTGACTTTTCCCCTCTGAAATTTGGGGTACAATGTGTTCCAGGGATTTTTTTCCCCTTTCTTTCATATCTTTATTTCAAGAGGTGTAGTGTAGGAATCCCAGAACAACACAATACCTTCATACCACATGCACCTAATATTTATGTATAGATCTACCTTATGTACATAAATATCATATATGGTATACAATGCATAATACGCTTATGTATTGTATGTGTGTATGTTATATCTCTACAGATATACCAATATCACGAACATTAGAGGAAAAGCGGCGCTAGATTCCTACATTTCCTTTTCATTTCCGCCTGAAGTTTTTTTTTATATTTTGAGGCCTTCGTGTGGGAGAGGTGAATAATATATCCGAGGGCTATTTAGTTACTCAGATAACTCAGATTTCAGGGAAGATGAGGTATGAAAATAGAAATTTTACGCAAATTCAATTTTATGAGTTCAACTGAATATATGTATACTATCGAGTAAGTTCTTTTTTCCACAATCTTAGTTCCTTTTGTTCATTTAGGATTGAGGGAAATAGATAAAAGCGAGATCCTTGAGTAAAGAGATCGTAGTAAGATACATACCATAATATGGTACCTAAGTACATAATTTGGTGCGATTAGCACATCCACTATACAAATTGGTTTCTCAAAATAGTTTGAGAGAGAGAGAGAGAGAGAGAGAGAGAGAGAGAGAGAGAGAGAGAGAGAGAGAGAGAGAGAGAGAGAGAGAGAGAGAATGAATTTAAATGGTGGAAAGAAAATGTTTCTCGTAATGCGAGGAGATTCGTGGGTTTAGAATGGAAATAGCAGTTGAGGTGGTTTCTGAAATCCATTCCGTCCTCCCGCCCCGGGTTTGAAGAATTCCAAACATCTTACTTCCTCTCGGGAAACTCATTTTCCGTACTTTTGCGTTGTCAATAAAATAATTTTGGCGTCCATCCAATCTATCACACAGCGAGAGCCTTTGCCACAAAAAGACAAAGTAATTATTTTCCGTGCCATCCCCCTTACAATATGTCTTTTTTTTGTTTTCGCTAGACACATCGCAAAGATTCATTCCTTTCAGAATGAAATTCAAACGTTTCGTGAACTAGAAATGGAATTTGTGCTGAATTGGGGAAAACGAGTCCAAATGCTAGGCATCGAGCCAGACTTTGTAAGCATTTCCCTCCCCATGTTGCTTTTCCTCTGTTGGCGGTATCATTTGTAAACGGAAGGTGTAAGATTTTCCATCCAGTGACACCCAAACGTATCGCATAAAGTAGCAAAGGAACATGTTACACTAAACGTTTTTAACTGTTCCATGGTTTTTGTTTGTTTGTATTCATAAGATTTTCAGAGAAAAACTAACGTCAAGGAACATGTTACACTAAACGTTTTTAACTGTTCCATGGTTTTTGTTTGTTTGTATTCATAAGATTTTCAGAGAAAAACTAACGTCAAACTAAAATTTTGTTCATATACTTTCTTTCTATGTATCTCGAATTCGACAATTTGTAAAACAATGAAAGTTCGAATCTATAAATTCAAACGCTCCTTTTCCTGCGAAATTTGACAACGCCAGTAAAATTTACGAGCACAGAACTGAATACGAATTCATGAATTTGAAGCTTAATGTTCTGGTAAAAAGAAACGTTATGTACTATGTATTGTTTAGGGTCCTGATGAAGAAAGAAGGGGTTCTTTACAAACATTGAAATTTCATTAGACTGCACACAATTCATTACTTTAATGCGTCCCCTCCCCACCAACAGGATGTGTCTTACCACAAAGATTGAATATCACCTTCCCCCCTCGAAAACACCCCAACCCCTCTCTCTTCTTCTGACAACTACCCTTCAGCCATCTGCCCCCTAAAGGAACATCTCCAATACCCTGGACTACTTGTCCCCTTGAACGTCTTACGTTTTACTTCTTAAGATTTCAGTCCCCCTGATGCACTTGTCATTGTATGGCTTCGAAACTTTGATTAAAATGTCTGATGGGACTAGGGGCTTGAGGGATCGGGTGAGTCTCACTTAATATACATGAGGTTGGGAAAAACATCTACTCTAGGGGATGGAAACAATTTAATATTATTTTCCGTCTATGCGTTACAACTTACAAATAGAGGTACATATTTAGGTACAGACTGTTTCCGAAGTTCTTATACTTGTGATGTCTTTTAAATGACTTGGAGTTTCTGTAGATAGTCTCTGGGACCAACTTTCAGCCCGTGAGATATTCAGATATCATGAATGATAAGAATCTACATAGACTTCCAAGGAAAATTGTATATTTTCCCTTCTGTTTTTCTCTCACCCATAAGTTCTTCCCGTATTTTTTTCCATTTCACTTTCTCGCCTTCTTTTTCCTTTGCCTTTTCCTCACTTCTGATCTTTTCTCGCGGGCCCTTTCAAGTATTTTCCTTCTAATCATCTTAGTTGGAAGCATTTCATTTTTCATGCATACCAAGAGGCAAGCAAAGACTGTTGTGGCTTACCTACCCGAGGAAAGTTTGTTGGATAAATAAAGCATGAAAGCTTTGTACATATCAGAGTAGAGATGACGTGTGTACACTTGAGTTTGCAAAAGTTTTCGTGAGAAGTTCAAAATGCTTGAGATTTCCATCCTTGTAAAACTAACCTGGGCTTCTATTAAGACTTTTATTCTGCCTCGTGATTTTCATTGTGTTCTAAAAGAGCCGGAAAACCCTAAACACATTGTAAGAAAACCCAGATAGTTAACCAAGTAAATATACTCAAGTATGTTCCTACTTACCTATACTTTATCAAGTGGGATTTTCAAATGGAAGAGAGTACCCACTACTTACACAGATACTTAATAGAGATACCTCCCATAATTGAAAAACCATGAAGATTTCAAGATAATGAGTCATAAATATGTAGTCATAATAAAATAAATTCGAACCTAATACCCATTCAGAATTTATAGGTACGTATTACTTGCATTATTTATTTATTGTTAAAATTAATAAAAGAAAGCTATTATGTCCTTATCGAAACAAAATATTGAATTTCATTTGTCATTTGACAAGGAAGAATGGGCTTGAGTTTTGTCTGTTGAATAATAACCATTTATTTTGTCAACCCATGAATCAAAATTTCATAATTAACCGAAGATTTACATTCGCAGAACCTATAACAATCTACCCCTGGTAATATTTCATAATCAAATTCTGTAAGACCCCATTTAGTAACTATGGCTGAAAGTACAACTTCTCAAGAAGTTCAATTTCACTGTTCGAAACACTTTTACTTTTGATAAGATAAATGGGATCCTGTCGCTCAACTATGGCTGAAAGTACAACTTCTCAAGAAGTTCAATTTCACTGTTCGAAACACTTTTACTTTTGATAAGATAAATGGGATCCTGTCACTGACAGCTTGAATAATGTCAAATTATTATTTTGAAAATAGTATGCCGCTTTTTTAGCCTTTCCAACTCAAAAGAAAATGATTGCTTTATGCCTGGACCTCGAATGTCTTTTGAAACAAAAAATTACTTAATAGGTAGCCCAGGAAATTGATTTTCAACCCATGATTTTAATAAGTTACATCCTAACCGTCTGCATAATATGTACACATACGTGCCTCGGTGGTGTAGTGGTCAAGGTGCTCGCCTGATGGTAAACAGGAGGGCGTGGGTTCAATCCCAGCCGAGGTATGGAATTTTATCCTCATATAATTTGAGAATTTGACCACAATAATAGTAGTAGCCTACTGCTGGAGTAAAGGGACTTTTCAGTCCTATGCGAGCAGTATAAATAAGCACTATTATTACTATTACTTTGTCACCCCGGGGGTTAGAGCTTTGATAGAGGGAACTGTAACTGCTAAGGTCTTATCGTCCCGAAAGCGAAGGTTTGATAGAGGAATACGTAGGTCAATAGAGGGATCTTCATTTGAGGGATTTTCATTTATTTTACTTCTAATTTACCTATCAATAAAATAAAAGTTTAAAAGTTCATTTAATATACCCATAAATTTAATCAAAATCTGATAAATGGACAGTTACGGCGAAGCAGATAGGTAAACTAAAAATATTTCTTAGTTCTATTCTATTCTATTATAGACGTGGACAAGTGGACATACAAAATATTTCGAGATTTCCCCCAAAACGATCATTTCCCTTGTATTTTATTAAATTGTATCGAAAGGATCAGACGCCATGGCCACATGGCCCTGTGTAATTCATCCCGGAAAAGACATAGAGCAACAAAAAATCAAGCACACATCCTTGTGCTCCGAAACAGAGGAAAGCATCGGAAATTTTGGACAGAGAGAAAGCCCGGAAGGTACAATGTTATCTAAAAGTCAACATTAATTTTCTGACAGAAAAGTGACAAATTGCTGTACGTTTGTACGTTAGAGATTTATTTTTGACCCCTTTTCTATTTCGTACGAGTACTGTACGCATACCAATGGAAAACGTCAGGGTGGAAATCCCTTGCAAATGAAGATCTGCATGGAGGCAAGATATGAGAATGAAGGGAGGTTAACCTCAGAAGAGACAGGGGCATCATAACGCATGTAAATATTTTATTGTGGTACAGGGTGGGACGGGGTTTGAAAAATTGAAGTGACATATTAGAGTCCCCCCGCCATCATAACGCATGTAAATATTTTATTGTGGTACAGGGTGGGACGGGGTTTGAAAAATTGAAGTGACATATTAGAGTCCCCCCGCACCGAATAGACCATAGAATGTTTCTACCCCTAGCCACATGAGGGAACCACCTCAAATCCTAGCTTTTGACAGCGAATTGTGACATTCTAGCCCTGTTGTATGTATGGTGTGTAACGTTGACAACAATTTTGAGCATACCTTGAATTTCCTAGCATTGTAGTTTCCTAAAGGGTTATACGAGTAAATATCAGATATGGTGTGTAACGTTGACAACAATTTTGAGCATACCTTGAATTTCCTAGCATTGTAGTTTCCTAAAGGGTTATACGAGTAAATATCAGCATCATAACGCATGTAAATATTTTATTGTGGTACAGGGTGGGACGAGGTTTGAAAAATTGAAGTGACATATTAGAGTCCCCCCGCACCGAATAGACCATAGAATGTTTCTACCCCTAGCCACATGAGGGGACCACCTCAAATCCTAGCTTTTGACAGAGAATTGTGACATTCTAGCCCTGTTGTATGTATGTTGAATTTCCTAGCATTGTAGTTTTCTAAAGGGTTATACGAGTAAATAGTGCTTAATACCAATGTGTCTTCTACCACTCGATCGCCTATAAACCTTATGTGGCCAAATTCTCATATGAATTAGAATAAATTTTCACGCCTCGGTCCACTTATCCAGAAACTCACTTTAGAGTAAACCAGGGTTGATTTAAATTTGACCAGTACTGGGTTATACGAGTAAATATCAATGTGTTTTCTACCACTCGATCGCCTATAAACCTTATGTGGTCAAATTCTCATATGAATTAGAATAAATTTTCACGCCTCGGTCCACTTATCCAGAAACTCACTTTAGAGTAAACAGGAGTTGATTTAAATTTGACAGTACCTTAGAGGTACATACGTATCTAGCTTGAGTCAACTAGTTTTGTTTCATACATAAACATAGATACCTACTTACAGAATTTCCTCGCAAAAATATCGCTTTTTTTCTTGGAAAAGTCCGTGCTTTTTTGCTGTCGTTTTTTACACAAGAAGACCATAGGTAGGTATCTACGTAAATTTTTATCTTGGGGAAAATGAGTATAAAGCAATATGGAATACAAAAGACCCCAGACAAGATTAAAGAGAATGTATGCTCTTTTGTATTTAATTTAAATAGCACAGACATAAAAGATACAAGTGACTTTTTCCCCTCTGAAATTTGGGGTACAATGTGTTCCAGGGATTTTTTTCCCCCTTTCTTTCATATCTTTATTTCAAGATAAACAGGAGTTGATTTAAATTTGACAGTACCTTAGAGGTACATATGTACGTATCTAGCTTGAGTCAACTAGTTTTGTTTCATACATAAACATAGATACCTACTTACAGAATTTCCTCGCAAAAATATCGCTTTTCCTTTAGTGAGTAAATTCTGTTCGAATATGTCACACTGCAATATTTGTCACACTATTGAGTACAAAAAAACTCTTATGCAAATCCACAGGAAGATTTAGCAGAATTTTCCTAAGTATCATGTATCCAATCTGTATTGAGTACAAAAAAACTCTTATGCAAATCCACAGGAAGATTTAGCAGAATTTTCCTAAGTATCATGTATCCAATCTGTGGTGAGTAAATTCTGTTCGAATATGTCACACTACAATATTTGTCACACTATTGAGTACAAAAAATCTCTTATGCAAATCCACAGGAATATTTAGCAGAATTTTCCTAAGTATCATGTATCCAATCTGTAACTGGCTCAAAAACATATATCCCTACCAGCACTTCCCAATCTTGTGTACAAATCTTCACAAATTGAAATATGGTAATGCTGTCTATTTCCTTTTCCAATCAAAAGCTTGTGTTTTATTGATCACAATACAAACAAACCTTGGCTCCGGAATTACATGCAGCCTTTTGCTGATGGGTACAAAGAACTGTCTACTGTGAGGGATAATGGTGGGATTATCTGACGATGTATTTCAGCTAAAGTGTGAGATCAGAAGGGAATGAATTAGGAACAATGAACATATTAAAAGGGACAAAGGGGAGGAAATGAGAGGGAGGGAAAACAGACGGAGAGGATAGACAGAAGGAAATGAAACATTCGACTTTGAAGGGACAAAATTCAAAGCTCAAGGTGCTGACTAGAAAGAAAGTTGAATATATTGCTGAAGAGGGAAAAACTGTACTTTGATAATTGTAAAAAAAGAGCCAGAAATAATGATAATGTTGGTATCTATCGATCTTTACTTAGGGAAGTTTATATTGAAAAGAAGAAGTAGAAGTGCAACAGTTGAATATATTGCTGAACAGGGAAAAACTGTACTTTGATAATTGTAAAAAAGAGCCAGAAATAATGATAATGTTGGTATCTATCGATCTTTACTTAGGGAAGTTTATATTGAAAAGAAGAAGTAGAAGTGCAAGAATGAGATGAAAGAAGGAGCTGGACATAGAGAAGGAGGAAGAGAAAGATTAACGGGTGGAAAATTTTCGAAAAAAAAAGAAGGAAAGATTATTTTTCCCCGGAAAAACAAAGACACAAAATATACTTCCCTTCTTCCCTCTCGTCTTACTTCCCTTATTTTTCATTCCCTTTTTAATTTTTATCACGATTTTTCACGTTCCCTCCCCTATACTTCCCTTCTTCCCTCTCGTCTTACTTCCCTTATTTTTCATTCCCTTTTTAATTTTTATCACGATTTTTCACGTTCCCTCCCCTCACATCCCCCTGTCTACTTTCCTCTGATTTTCCCTTCTTCTTCTTCTCTCTCTCCCTCCCTTTCATTTAACTTTTAGATTCATTTGTCTTGAAATCAAAGAAGACATAGAAATCGATGTTCTTGCAATGTTTGTAATCTTAAATTAGTGGATGTGGCAACTGCACCACAGAATCTCCGTTTTTCCCAATCAGTTGGAAATTAACATGGGAGATTTATTCATTCCCTTTTTAATTTTCATCACCATTTTTCACGTTTTCCTTCCCTCTCGTCTGCCTGTCTACATTTTTTTAGTTAAATTTTAGTTTATTTTTTCAAAATGAAGATACAGTTCCCCCCCCTCTCTCTCTCTCTCTTCTTCTATCATTTGGTAATTTCATCTCTCATATAGCTTGTCCTCATCACCTCTCAATTCTCAAGACTCATGGAACCCTTCCACTTTATTCATTATTCGGTCATCATTCGTCACTCATCCATGACATGAACAGACCAAACAGCGCTGAACACGCGTGACCGCCTTGCCTCAATGACTATTCTTCAAGTGGACGGTTAGCTTATTTGTGTCCTTAATGTCGAAAAAATTTACTGTCGTCGGGAGATCATAATATCTACAACCCTAACCGATAAAGCAAAAGTAAACGTAATTCTAATCAAAACTCAATTCTATGCTATCAAAAGTGCCAGCCTAGTTAAACTTGGTTCGTTGCGCGTCTGCCCTGTACGCGCTAGGCCGCTGGTTCGATTCCCGCCCGGGGCAGATTTTATCCGGAACGGATAATGTTCGTTCTCGGAACGGCTGGCTTTCTCCATCGAGACCCACCGTTTTTCGTGAATACTGAAAATTTTGTTAGTTGAAGATGTTCACTTTCGCGTGAATGCTTCTCAATGCTCAATTCGTCCCGTCCTCTATCAATGCAAAATATTTTTCGTTCTTTTCCTCTATCAATGTGAAATGTTTTTGGGTTTAGGACTTGAAACTTCGTTTCTTCGTTTATGAAATTCTATTCCTAGATCACGTCCCCAGCACTCCTATCCCGGACACCGGACATTGACAGGTTAATGAACTAATGAAAACAATTGGAATCATATCTAAATTGCTTACAATGCATAGATGGGTATTTCTACGATTCTGTAGAATGGTTATGCGGTTAGGTTTCGATTTGGTGTTTGTTTTCTAAAGCGTATCCATAAAATTGATTTCTAATGAAGTAACACACAGACAGGAAGTCTTTGAAGTCGGTGTAACCCATCAGAGGGTATCAGGAAGTGTCGCAGTTTAAACTTACTCCCACAGGTGTGGTGTGTGATCGATTGTCAGTTGGTATTTAAGTTTGTATAATATATAATTATGTAGGTACGTATTTTAAGTAATAAGTAGTAAGTAATATCTTGAGATTTACCTTGTAATATTATGCCAATGTTGGCCTATTTAGGCTACTTTGAAAATAGCATGGATATCATTTAGGTCCGTTCCAACACGGCAAACATATGTACATATTAAATCCCCAGGTCCATAGTCTCAAAAGATAACTGTTGGTTGATTTTTATGTGGTTTTAGGACGCGTAAGCTCATTTGTAGGATAAACATCAAATGTACCAACATAAAAGCCAACTGCATATGACTGACTAGTCTGACTACCCCATTTTATCACATGTGTAAATGGACCATCATAAAAGCCAACAGACTTCTCCACTTCATCAGGTGTGTATATGAACAAACTGACTAACTACCCCATTTTATCAGGTGTGTAAATGGACCATCATAAAAGCTAACAGATTGCTCTACTTCATCAGGTGTATTGTGAGCTTTAGCTATCGAAATTAGAAACAGAGATATTACTTCAGTTCCTAGTTTCTAGTGACCCCATTTCTTCTTGACCTGACGATCGTGATCAGGGATAAGTCAGACTTTTAACGAATTTTCGCACAGCAAAGGGAAAAAAATACTCGCTTTCCAGTGTCCCCATTTCTTCTTGACCTGACGATCGTGATCAGGGATAAGTCAGACTTTTAACGAATTTTCGCACAGCAAAGGGAAAAAAATACTCGGAATTTATTTTTATTCTTCAATTATTTATGACAGAACCTCGAGAGAGAGGAGGGAGGGAGAATGGAGAGAGGGAAGAGGGAGAGAGAGAATTTAGATAGAGGGAGGGAGAGAAAGAAAGATGAGAGCCAGAGAGAAAGAGAATGGAGAGAGGGAAGAGGGAGAGAGAGAATTTAGATAGAGGGAGGGAGAGAAAGAAAGATGAGAGCCAGAGAGAAAGAGGGAATTAGAGAGAAAGAAAGAGGAGAGAGAGTGTTGTAATGAAATATTTGGCGCTCTTTATTAGTGGAAAGCTTCAAAGTTTCGTGTCGGATATAGGGAGAGAGAGAGAGAGAGAGAGCGAGGAGGGAGACAGCACGAAAGGAGGGGTTTGGGGTGGGGGTAAATTTATACCTCTCTTAATTCTTTCCTTTTCTTCAAACATTTTTCTTTTGTGCTTTTTACTTTCTTTTTCTTTTCTTCAAATAACTTTATTTACTTTTCATCGCCTTCCAAATTGATATGTCGGGGTCGGATTACGTACGAAATGACACTTTGAAAAAACACCTTGACTGACTGAAAAGCTTATTAAAACTAATGCAAGGGAAAAGCATTGAACCGTTACCGTTCCGAGAAACGTTCGACGACCAATTACGCCGTCCGACGACGTGGTCAAGTGTGAACAATCGAAACGTCATCGTCAGACATTTTAGATTACAGAACTGACCTTTACAAATTTAGACGGGAGATTTCTAAATGTCAAATGGGTGTGAAGATATTGGCAATAAATACTTTCGTGACATTGAAACTAATTTCATACTTCTTATTGTTTTTTTTTTTTTTTACCTTGTTGGACTGCTTGGGTAAAGCAACTTTTCATTCTGGCAGTAAAAACAGGGTATATTCTGTTCTATTGTTTTCACTTATTTTCTGTATTTTGCATTTCGTCTGCGGTTTTAGGGAGAAGATAATTTTAAGTTTTTTTTAACACACTTAATTTGGGGGTTAATTTTCGAGACATTCGCTTTAAAGGTTCGAGATATTATTCCTTGTTTATCTGTATCCTTATCTTCCCTGTCGGTATTAAAACCTGGTGGCATGAACCATGGACAAAAAAGGAAAAAGCGGTTTTGCCACATCCACTTTTAGGGAAGAGTGTGATAAATTTGGTCCCCTGAAAAGCGAGAGAGGGCGGAAAAGCGAGAAAGACTAAAATGAAAAAAGGTGAAAATGGTGTAAATCAGTCATGAAAAAAAAATGCTCTTTTTATCTTTTGAGTCCCGGACTAAAGGGGCCACAGTTTTCCTTTTTCCGAACAGGAGAAATCAGTGGAAAGAGGGGGAATGATAAAGGAGAGGAAGGAAAAACAATGAGAGCATGGGAAAAGAGTAAAGGAAGGATTAGGATAAAAAGTATATCCTTAGCATAAACTCTCAAATGAAAGGGTGTCTAAAAAGTTTTTTTTTTTTCGTTATTATTTCTAGTTTTTTCTATATCTAGTCTCAAAAACTGACCAAGTATAGGTAATCAATTAATCATGCATCAGCATAAAAAATATTATGCTGATTCAATGATCAAATTCCGTTTGGTATTGAGGTACAGATAAATAATTGCTGACCTTCAAAAGTACACAGTTCTCTGAGTTGGATTATTTCGGAGTGGAGTACATTCCTAGATCGATGTAGGTATCTAATATGTACATAATTATAAGGTTTAGGTAGCTTGATTAATGTCAATACCATGATAATCGGATTTGGTAAGCTCCGGCCTGAGAGAGGGAAAAAATCATATTTTTTTTTTACGTTTCTCTAAAGTTTCAGGCATCTATGGCTCAGCTACGGAGTCTGTTTAAGTTTTGAATCCACCTATATCAAAGCTAGCATTATCCATATTTCATAACTACTGGAGATTAAAAAAAAAAAAGTTTCGTTTATTTTCTGTTTTGTATATGAATTGTAGGTACTTCTAATGTTTTTTTTTTTTTTTTTTTTTTTTTTTTTTTTTTAACGGTTTTTTATGTTTATACACGTATTATAGGTATGTAGAAAAAAGGCACCTAGACAAAGTAGGTAGCTTTTTATTCTTATCTATAAAACGTACCTACCCACGTAGAATGTAGATATTTTAAAATAGAATAGAATAGATATCTTTCCTATAAATAGGTATGCGTTCTTGAAGATGTAATAAAATGTACAATACCAATAATAGGGTCTTGTTCTTAAAGTTACCTTTGAAAAAGGAACATAAAAGATCTCTATTTCCACATAACAGATTCCACCATACAATACTTAAAAGTATAGTCGTAGGTACACCTACTATAGAGTAAAAAATGATATATATATATATATATCTTACATTAGCTCTCTATGTATTTTATCTATGTTTCAAGATACCTACATATATGTATGCTATTAAATAGCAGCTTACATAGCGAGGCAGATAGGTAAGTATACCTAGAAGAAAGAAAAAAAGAGATGCAATTCTTTTCCAGATAACTTTATAGCCGTCGAGGGCCATTTAAGAGTATAAAGCAGGCTTTTACCATGCAGTTAAACGAGGCATATGGGTAAGTATACCTAGAAGAAAGGAAAAAAGAGATGCAATTCTTTTCCAGATAACTTTATAGCCGTCGAGGGCCATTTAAGAGTATAAAGCAGGCTTTTACCATGCAGTTAAGGTTAATTGAGGGAAGCGGGGGATTATTATCATCATTTTACTTATTTTTCCCGTATGTTAACTTCAGATACACAAAAGGATATTGCGTTATGTGTTTATATTTATGGTCGTATTGTGTTTACCCCGATATGGCCTCAATTGCTGAAAGACGAGCACTAATTTCGTGAGAGTAGCCTGGTATTATGTCATCTTTTACAACAAGGGTAGTTGTGTAACTTTTTAAAGAGAGGTAAGAAAATTCGTAATGTATCCACACTTTCCATAGTAAGCACAACATAATACATTAGGTTCTGCATTTGCATCATAATTATGTATAACAGACGTAGATCTGTCAGACCGTCTGAGTGTGAGTGGCCGGCATTGTGTCTATCAAAAGAAAAGCTCCAGCGGAATTTGTTCCTCGTATTGCAATCGATAGAATCCCCTCTCTTATTGAATCATTCGGATTATGATCAATTTCAAACTGAATCATCACTCGTAGGAAGAAGACAATATGACTGTACTTTATCCTTCACCAAGTGTGGAATAAAATGAGGTTGGAGTGTTTATTTTGAAAACTCCAGTGAATTTGTCTTTTGCATCGATCGTCTGGGTAATATATGGGTGTATTGTACATCTATTTAATATAAAAATGGTGTGTATTTACCACAAGGGAAAAGGCTTTCTTCCTTCCCCCCATCCGTCTTTCTCACCTCTACTTGGTAGAGTTTCGTATTATAATGTACTCCAAAACAGGGAGAGGAGGGGTAGGGATAGACCAATAAAATATAAACTAATTTCCTTACAAGAAACTGAACAAAGATAAAACTCTCATTGTCGGTGGTATTTCTACTCATGCTAGGCATTCTCTATCTCCATCCATCCAATCATCAAGTCTCAACAGAAAAGGTGCAAATATCAAAGGCCCAAAGAGGATCCGTGTCCTTTTAGGAAAAAAAAAGAAGCATATTGTCCACGCTTGGGCTTTTCTATCTTGAGTGTCATAAAACGAAAAAGAAACACCACACTGCTTTCATAATTCAAAAATTTGATGTCTTTAAGTTTTCAAGCTTGAAAGTTTCCTTTGCTGTCCTAGCGTCAAGGCTATTGTGAAAAATGCTTTTTACTGAGAGTGAAATAGCGTGAGGGAAAGAGGAGGTAATGTGTGACAGATCTCAGTTAAGTGTGAGTAAGGGAGTAAGGAAGATATAGGTAGTGCAAATTCTCGTATGACAATGATTGGTATATGCTTACAGACGAAGCACTCTGAAACCAACCATGTAATACTATGCAGATAAGTACATAATATATTAGGTACCTATAAGGTATGACTAGGTAATTGAAAAATTAATAGCTTGGTAAGTTATAAAGGTGTGTTAATCCCGTCAAGTGCTGTATTTTCAATTACCCATGTCTCAAATTGAAGACTAGTCAGTTACCAGGATCAAAGATGGAAATTCATCCCTACTTCTTAGCTCAAGATGGTAAAAATAAGGAAAGAAAAAACACACACATACCAAATGGAAATTTTTTATTGATAGTTAAAAGTTTCCCTTATTGATAATAATATGACTCATGTTCCTATCTTACATGTTAATAATCAGGATGATATTATGTCTATTGCCCGTAGGACTCGGACTCCTGCTTCCTCTGTTTCACGTCAACCTCTAAAACCCAATACTAAACATAGTTCTGCTGTCGATGTTAACCTCATCCATTCTTTTTTGTCCCTAGAAAATTTTCCACCACTTCGGAAACCTTGGGTAACGCATAGTATTACATAGTTGGTTTCAGTTACGTTAGTTTTAAAACATGACCAAATTGTATTTTGAAAGTTGCGCACCTCAATGACCGAAGAAGTGAAGATGGCAAGAAGAAAATTTAAAACAATCCATGACCAAATTGTATTTTGAAAGTTGCGCACCTCAATGACCGAAGAAGTGAAGATGGCAAGAAGAAAATTTAAAACAATCCCCCAGCCTAGGCCCTGGGCTCCATTAAAAGCATTTATGATTCAACTTGGGTGCTGGATATGACATTTTGCTTTTTATTTTTTACGAGACAATGTTTCCTTTTCGTATGCTAGTTGAAACCTGGGCAATAAAGTTTATATTAGTGCTTTTTATTTGCGACCCCCGAGAAAATGAAATATTTAACAAGTAATTTGAAATGGGAAAAGATTTGTTGCTTTCTGTGCACGACTCGTTTTTTGTGTACCTATGTAAAGGTAATAATACTTGTGATCTTGGTTTGTTATGACAAAATTTATAAGGACAGGAAAGGTTTCAAGCATTTTAATTAAGCTTTTGTTCTAAGTTTCATGTGTGGTACTTTTGCTGTTTTATTGGTATTGCGGACTATGTTTTGCATACTCGTACACTTCTAGGTAAAGCGCTGAACACTTGTAGAAGAAATGTTTCAACACACAACAACTTTGGTTTTCATGCTTCAATTGGAAACTAAACCCTGCTAAAAAGGAACTCTGTTAAGTGGTTCCTTGACTTTTTAGCCGTTGCTTCGCGTCTGATCTTTGCTTTATGCTTCCATTGTGGTCTCAATATATGATTCTCTCTTTCTATATCCCATTCTACAGACGTTTTCTCGAAATTGTGCTTAGAATGCAAAAAGGTTTCCCCAATCCAAACAGCCAAACATGCTCATACTGTTCGTTGCATAAAATCTCGAACCGTTGCCATTTCTGTGAAACTTCTATTATGATAACCTAGATCTGATGTAAAGTCGAACATAGCATAAAAGCCAGGTTAGGGTAAAGGTATGGGGGGTGGGGATGTGGGATGTAGAGGATTGAAGGCCCATGGGGGGCGGAAGAAAAGTTCTCACGCCATCAGGATTTTTATTCTAATTGCCGGTCATAGAAGCCAGTAGAGTGGTCATACTTGTAATATAATAATTACAAGCTCTAGCTTTATAATTGCAGTTACGTGTGAAAAACTAACTTTATGGTTTTTAAGCATTTCAGAATTTATTGTTTCCCTCAGAGGGACAGCCGGTGTGGGAGAGGGGTCACAAGTTTCGAGTAATTAGTCCGGTTATTTGTTTATAATAAGCTTTTGAGAGTGGGGTTAGGCTCTTTAGGTTTCTTTTTTTTATCATTTTATGAAGAATGTCCAATGGACTCGCGAGTTTTACTCAGAAATGACGTTCGTTTTTACGCAGACTTTTATGTTTTATTACTAAGAAATTGCATAACTACAGCTCCAGAAATAGCGCTATGTATGTATAGGGGGTAGATGAGGTTGAGTTTTATGCAGAGTGACTTACTTCACTCTTCAGTATTAGGTCATTAACTAACGTTACCTGAGGGAATAGACAGGGGGAGGAGAGGAGAGTGGGAGCTGTGGTTCTGACCTTTGGCTCTACCATTATGAAAAGCATCACACATGTGTCCTTATAATGTAAAAGTCAAGGAGAGGAATTGAATGTGATATATTTTTTTTTCTTTTTAACACTTATTTTTAACACAGTTAATTTGGGGGTTAATTTTCGAGACATTCGCTTTAAAGGTTTGAGATATTACTCCATGTTTGTCTGTATCCTTATCTTCCCTGGCGGTATTCGAACCTGGTGGCACGTACCATGGACAAAGGAAGAAAAAACGGTTTGGCACATCCACCATTAATAGTGTGATAAATTTGGTCCCCTGAAAAGCGAGAAAGACTAAAATGAAAAAAGGTGAAAATGGTGTAAATCAGTCATGAAAAAAATGCTCTTTTTATCTTTCGAGTCCCGGACTAAAGGGGCCACAGTTTTCCTTTTTCCGAACAGGAGAAATCAGTGGGAAGAGGGGGAATGATAAAGGAGAGGAAGGAAAAACAATGAGAGCATGGAGAGCATGGGAGGAAAGTAAAGGAAGGATTAGGATAAAAAGTAACCTTAGCATAAACTCTCAAATGAAAGGGTGTCTAAAAAGTTTTTTTCGTTATTATTTTTAGTTTTTTCAATATCTAGTCTCAAAAACTGACCAAGTATAATCAATTAATCATGCATCAGCATAAAAAATATTATGCTGATTCAATGATCAAATTCCGTTTGGTATTGAGGGTACAGATTAATAATTGCTGACCTACAAAAGTACACAGTTCTCTGAGTTGGATTATTTCGGAGTGGAGTACATTCCTAGATCGATGTAGGTATCTAATATGTACATAATTATACCAACTTTAGTGTATGTCTAAGGAATGCCTTGGACTTTTCACACGTGGGAAGTAGGCAATAGCCATTGTCTTTGTTGTACATATTTCTATTTTTATCGGATCAAAACAGGCACAATATTATGGAAACTCCCCACTTTATAGGTAAATGGGATGCGATAAAGGTTTGTATGTATTAGATAGTACGAGTATCTTCAGGAGAACTTCTGTGATCGAGCCTGGGTAATATAAAATGTTCCTACCCCTCCCTTCCTCCTTTCCCCCGCTCCCCTCTCCCACGGTAGCCGTCAAATTGACCCCGCGCTTTCACCCCCTGTCACCCCCCCCCCTTGCCAAGGCCTCATATGTTTTCAATTTTCCCTCTGCTTTGATTTAAATTTCTCTGCCCCATAAAACTTTACGCTAGACAAAGACCAAGAAAGAAAGAGAAAGGGGAAAAAAGAACGAAGGGAAGGGAGGAAAAGAGAGAGGGAGTGACGGAGGGACACGGGGAGGGAAAGAAGTAAGAAGGGAAACCTATAAAATTACCTTTTTTAATAAAATAAGAGGCCCTTGTGTTTTTGTAGCACCTGTTCAGTGCTAAATGGCAGTTATTGGACACTTATAAGAGCAATTTTAGTGATAACACTGAGTAGTAAATTATCAGCTCACAGTGTCCTTACTGAAAGTATGGGCTACTCCATTGCCCCTCCACTGCTGGACAAAAGGAACCTATAAAATTACCTTTTTTAATAAAATAAGAGGCCCTTCTGTTTTTGTAGCACCTGTTCAGTGCTAAATGGCAGTTATTGGACACTTATAAGAGCAATTTTAATGATAACACTGAGTAGTAAATTATCAGCTCACAGTGTCCTTACTGAAAGTATGGGCTACTCCATTGCCCCTCCACTGCTGGACAAAAGTCTTCAGTCCAAAAATGTTCTTTTGCTTCATCGACCCTCGGCCCTCGGTAAAGTCAATTTTCTTTATTCAAAAACTACAACTCTCGATGATTCTAAGATATGGTGGGTCTTTGGTAAGTATCTAGGTAAGGTAATTTTTAACTATAAAATTATGAAAAAAGTAATTATGGCTATTCATAAAACATTTTTAAATGATAAAATTATGCGACCCTCGGTAAAGTCAATTTTCTTTATTCAAAAACTACAACTCTCGATGATTCTAAGATATGGTGGGTCTTTGGTAAGTATCTAGGTAAGTATAACTGGTGAGAGCCTAGCTTTAGATAGAGTAGGGCTATACATAGGTATTTGTGCGGAAATGATAGATAGGTAGCTAACATACAGAGATGGTGAATATTGCCAAAGATTCCTGGTGCAGTAGGAGTAAGTATTAGGAACTCCAGCTTAGTCCTCCTCAACAGAAAAGGTGCAAATATCAAAGGCCCAAAGAGGATCCGTGTCCTTTTAGGAAAAAAAAAGAAGCATATTGTCCACGCTTGGGCTTTTCTATCTTGAGTGTCATAAAACGAAAAAGAAACACCACACTGCTTTCATAATTCAAAAATTTGATGTCTTTAAGTTTTCAAGCTTGAAAGTTTCCTTTGCTGTCCTAGCGTCAAGGCTATTGTGAAAAATGCTTTTTACTGAGAGTGAAATAGCGTGAGGGAAAGAGGAGGTAATGTGTGACAGATCTCAGTTAAGTGTGAGTAAGGGAGTAAGGAAGATATAGGTAGTGCAAATTCTCGTATGACAATGATTGGTATATGCTTACAGACGAAGCACTTAACCTAAAAATCCTTAAGTAATAAGTACATATTGAAGTAGATTCTTAAGCTCTCTCTTGAAGTTGAAGTACCAAAAAGCTATGACATATTATCAGGAAGAATATTGGATAAAATCGAAAGTACCTCCTACACAATGTTATTTTAAGAATATTATTCTTTTTAAACTGATTATATTTATCATGTCTGTCGAAATAATTGTAACAAAAATAAACACATGGATACTAAGGGAAGGTTAGGAAGACGGTAATGCAGGTAAATGGATGGAAATTCAATGGAGGATTATTTTTTAATACCTCGTACGGGGAATCATTAATGAAAGAACTTACTTACTACCTAGGTACTTACTGTCAAGTCTCAAAAATAAACACATGGATACTAAGGGAAGGTTAGGAAGACGGTAATGCAGGTAAATGGATGGAAGTTCAATGGAGGATTATTTTTTAATACCTCGTACGGGGAATCATTAATGAAAGAACTTACTTACTACCTAGGTACTTACTGTCAAGTCTCGAGTAAAGCTCTTCAACGGTATTATACCTACATAACATGAAGATGATCATATCTTGAAATTCACAATATTTTATATTTCAGTAACTTTAGCCTCTTCCTTTTTAACAAATTTAGCGAATTCTCACTTCAACAAGTAGTGAGGGTTCTAACTGTTATTAGACCTTACAAATTCCTATAATTTATTACCTACTGGGATTTTTGCCTGTCGTCTTTTGGGAGCATTCTGGTGGTATTGTCACTTATCATTTCCAGACGGCAGTCTGGCACACACCACTGCTAAATGTGGAGGTGAAAAACCCTTTTTAACTATTTTAGCGAATTCTCACTTCAACAAGTAATGAGGGTTCTAACTGTTATTAGACCTTACAAATTCCTATAATTTATTACCTACTGGGATTTTTGCCTGTTGTCTTTTGGGAGCATTCTGGTGGTATTGTCACTTATCATTTCCAGACGGCAGTCTGGCACACACCACTGCTAAATGTGGAGGTGAAAACCTGTCCAATACAAATTTATGGCGATACGTGTACATATGCACATGCCGTTGTATCGTGTACGCTAAGTAATGCAATGTGGGACCTAGGATGGAGGGAACTGTTGGGGTTGGATGACTGTTCTATAAATTTCATTTTAGACACATTCGCTAAGTAATGCAATGTGGGACCTAGGATGGAGGGAACTGTTGGGGTTGGATGACTGTTCTATAAATTTCATTTTAGACACATTTATGCACATGCTGTTGTATCGTGTACGCTAAGTAATGCAATGTGGGACCTAGGATGGAGGGAATTGTTGGGGTTGGATGACTGTTCTATAAATTTCATTTTAGACACATTTTCCTGCCTCCTCTCTCCGTCCATACTTCCTACTTTGTGTTGGGAGAGTGAAAGATGGAGCAGAGAGCAGAATTTACTCCGCTTTTAGCTCTGTTGAGGAAGTAAGTAGACCACAAATGTTACACTTTTAGTGCGAAGGTAATACTTTATGTATTGATTGTATTGGTAAATTAATAATTTTATAGATGAATAAAATAATTATTGTATTGATTGACAATAATAAAAATTGTTCTAGTTTAGGTATGTTAATATACCCCCCACAAAAAAGTACTGATATAAAAAAAAGACGTCAATGTGGGACCTCCCTTCTACATTAGCTCTTCTAAAGAAAATAATAATTTTCCATCACTCCTACATCAATTTACCTTGCTGTTGAACCATTGATCCCGGATTATGAAACCTAGATCTTGACCGCAGTACACTAATGAAGATAACAATGTTAATTTTTTTGTAATTTTCATCAGTGCACTGCGGTCAAGATTTAGGTTTCGTAATCCGGGATCAATGGTTCAACAGCAAGGTAAATTGACACATTGGCATGCTACGACACAGACCACAAGCGTCCAATGTAGCAGTTGTTTCATCGCTACGAAATAAAAACGACGGTGAAACACTCATCTTTAAAAACTATGTAGGAGTGATGGAAAATTATTATTTTCTTTAGAAGAGCTAATGTAGAAGGGAGGTCCCACATTGACGTCTTTTTTTTATATCAGTACTTTTTTGTGGAGGGTAACTCTTGACGTTAATTTTTTAACACGAAGTGTTTTTTTTGGGGGGATATCACTATTTTTTGCTGTAAGTACTTACCCATCTAAGTTCACAGACATTTAGAAAAATAAATGAACCTAATTTTTAAATAGGTACCCACGTAGTTGCTTCAGAAGTAAGCATATTCAGTATTTAGGTAGGTACCTATGTATCAACTCAGATTTCAGAGTCTTGAATAGGTTGATAATAAATATCATTAATGAAGCGGTCAAACTTTCTTGACTTGGCGGGGCGGAGCGCTGCCGCGCTCCTTAATAGTTAGTTAATACATGATATATGTATATCAAAGTTTTGACTCACTTGGGAATTGAACCAGTATATTCCTCTTTCAAAGGTGATTTCAATTGAGAAAATCTCCAGAGAAAATAGGTGAGAGATTAAGGTATTAGAAGTTATACAGAGGGCTAAGCTTTAGGTTAGGCTAAGCTTGAAAAATAGAAAGAAAAAATTCGAAAGATATACCTACCTATTTTTTTCTTTCTTCTATTAATACATGATATGTATATCAAAGTTTTGACTCACTTGGGAATTGAACCAGTATATTCCTCTTTCAAAGGTGATTTCAATTGAGAAAATAGGTGAGAGACGGGACGAAGGTTGATGGGGTCGGGACGAAGGGTGATGGGGTCGGGACGAAGGGTGAAGAGGACGGGGTGAAGGGTGACTGGGACGAAAGGGGATCTTTTAATTCGTCAATTTGGCCTGGACCTTTGTCACAGCGTTATGCTAATCTTGTAATCTAAATATTTTGGTATCATTTTCATGTTAGTTTAGTTTGATAAGGGTCATATAACGAGACGAAATTAGCCTGTTTAGTCCCATTTACGAAATTACCTATTTGCGGAATTTTGTGTTGAATTTAATTCCATCAGCGACCGTGAACTTCCTCAGAGACAAACAACGTGTCCCCCTAAGACACAAACTCCCCTCTTACTCACATTAACTTCTAACCAATCCCATCCGTTCAGGATAAAATGCGCCCTGAGCGACAAGGCAGACATGCTAAGAAACGAAGCTATCTAGGCTGGCGAAGCTTATTTCGCCAGCCTAGTTAGCTTAGTTGGTAGTGCGTCTGCCTTGTAAGCGCTAGGCCGCGGGTTCGATTCCCGCCTGGGGCGGATTTTATCCTGATGGGATAATGTTCGTTCTCGGAACGGCTGGCTTTCTCCTATCCTCTCTTCCTTCTCTCTTGATTTTGGGACGATAAGACCATAGCAGTTACAGTTCCCTCTGTCAAACCTCTTAACAAAAAAATACATGTGTTTTTTTTCGGGACGATAAGACCATAGCAGTTACAGTTCCCTCTGTCAAACATCTTTAACACTTTGGTCGCCCAAGCAATAATTATGAAATTCACCCACAGGCCCACTTGATCCAATCGATGTCAGGAGTATATGCCTGACGGGGCCCCTCGGGATAATCGTGTCAGGCATATAAGCCTGACGGGGCCCCTCGAGATAATCGTGTCAGGCATTAACGCCTGACGGGGCCCCTCGGGATAATCGTGTAAGGCATATACGCCTGACGGGGCCCCTCGGGATAATCGTGTAAGGCATATACGCCTGACGGGGCCCTTCGGGATAATTGTGTAAGGCTTATACGCCTGACAGGGGCCCCTCGGGAAGGAAAAAATAAGTTTTGGTACTAGTTCATACAATCTATGAATAAAAAATGTAGATACATATCTTTATCATTTCTTCCTTTTGTTTTGAATTATGATTTTGTTTTGAAATAATTGAACCATAAAGAATAAAAGGCTAATTTCGCCTAGAGACATAAATGCATAAGTTAGGTACATCACAAGTAATATATTACTTGTGATGTACGCTGCGTCGCGCTGCGCGACCTATTGTTTATTTCAATACATATTTTGTTTAGAATAAAAGGCTAATTTCGCCTAGAGACATAAATGCATAAGTCTCAAGTGTTTCAATGAAAAACACTGAAATAAGTAGGTTAGTACCTATTACTTGTGATGTACTAGAGTCTGATGTTCACAGATCTCTCATTTATAGATGAATCGAACAGGGATAAGTCATTTAGTTTCATTTTAGTCATTATTTAGTCATTTTTGTTTACTTTATTCCATTTTTGTTTATTTTATTGTTTATTTTGTTCATCAGAATAGAAGACTGATTTTGCCTTATTTTACATTGGAAATTATGCTTGTTCTTATTTTGACCATAACTTCTTTACCGTTACATATTTTTCAACGATCTAAAGCGGAAAATGTTCCCCACACGCCCAAGAATTCAATGGTAATGTAAAAACCAATACAGAGTCAGGCGTATAGGACTTACAAGAGAAAAAAGATAAGCATCTTGCGTCAGGCTAAATAAGCCTGACGGGGCCTGTGCTGAAATGCCACTGTCAGGCATATACGCCCGACGGGGCGACCAAAGTGTTAAAAAAAAGAAGAAGGCTATTTAGTTTGGTCAATAAATTTAATTCTATCAGCAACCGTGAAAAAAAAAGTCTAGAACTTTACTTCTTTTGGACATAGGAAGTCTTCCCTTTCTCTTCAAGGGAACACGAAAATATTGTACCAAATAGGTAGGTACATGAGATCTTGTTTACTCCAACGAATCTGGATTCGATGGATTAAACAAATCCGGACATCAAGAGTTCGAATCGCCGCGCCGGCGCCGCCTATATTAGACTGCGGGAGTAAAGGGACTTTTCAGTCTCATTTCGGCAATATAAAAAATAAAAAGGGTATTCTATTCTATATTCTATTCAATATAAACAGGATATGCTATGCTATTCTTTTCTATTCCATTCTATTCTATTTTATTCCATTCTATTCTATTTTCTGCCCAGGTGATGGAGAATCTCAACACGTTCTCTTTTTTCGCGATTTTCAAGATTTTTGAGCCTATCAGAAAACCGGTTAAACAAATCGAAAAGGTCGTGGGTTTTGGAGATTTCGCATCTACTTTCACGTCCGACCAAGAATATCAAATAAAATTTGCTTAAAGTTAAGGGGAAGTGGGAGAAAAGTTGAGGTGAAAATGCCGAAAAACGCTGAAATTCTGTTTCGTGTTAATATAGGCCGGGCGGTGCTGCGAACTCTTGACGTTCGCGCGCCTCCCGGCGCGCTTGATCTACAATCTATACAAAATAAAATTGTAGATTTGTCTGTACATTGCTTAGAATCGTGAAATTTTTAGTTATTCTTACTCCTTATGCAATTCGCGCGCCTCCCGGCGCGCTTGATAGGCCGGGCGGCGCGGCGCTTCGAACTCCTTACGTCCGCGTACCTCTCGGCACTCTTAACTTACATTTTGGTTTCGGAATTTTCTGCAATGAGGAAATTAAAAAATCAGGCTTAATTGAATGGCTCATGGACAACCTGGTAAACAATAGACTCGCCATCTCATCGAGTCATCAGAAATCGAATCACTGAAAGCAATAAAACTAATATTTTGAATGATGGACGTGTCGAAAGTGTAGGGTCATTTTACTATCACTGTTTCTAATTCCCATTGATAACTGGGACACTCCATTTGCTCAGGGCTCTACAGATAATCTAAACATGTAATGGGAATTCAAACATCGCACGCAATAACGCCATTTGAGCTCCTCTGCCTTTTTTCCTCGACAGGGGAAAAAAATAATAATAATAAAAAAACATTCTCTCGTTTCAGTCAACTTTAATCATTGTGATGAATTGACTGTTTGGAGTTGGCTCTCATTTTCATCTCTCATACCTTGGAACTTACGCAAAGTTAGCGCTGTACTGGCGTATCTTCTCTCCGCGCAACTCCTGCAGTTGTTCCAATAGGACTCGCTTGATCTCATATAATAATAATATAAAAAAAAAAAACATTCTCTCGTTTCAGTCAACTTTAATCATTGTGATGAATTGACTGTTTGGAGTTGGCTCTCATTTTCATCTCTCATACCTACTCGTAGGTATCACCTATAAACAAAGTTTGGACTTTGATTTGATACCCTTCCACTTTTGAGTATATTGATGTATGTAATTACCTACTTAAGGTATTGATAACATGTTAGGACATTCGCCAACCCATCTGTGCCTTGTCCTTTTATATATCTTCTGACCTTGCCTGCATGTGTGAGACAGTGTGAGCCACATTTCTGCTCTCATGGCCCTGAGTGTCACATGTGATTTCTGTGATCGTATTGTATTGTACAATACAATCAATACAGACACATGTGATCATATTAATTTCTGAATTTTTTGTGGCCCCTTGTGATCCCTTGTGCGCCGCGTTCTTCTCGTCACATATTTAGGACTGTTAGATTGTCACGGTCACACTGTCAGGAGTAAATGTACATATTTGTACTTCAAACTCATTGAAGCATTATCAAAAATTCAAGATAGAAATACTCGAATGTATGTAACTAGACCTAGAATCAACTTTTGAAGGTAATGGTCGACCTGGTTATCTGATACAACAACATCGACAGTGGAATAAGATAATGTAAAGAAAACCTTTACCTGTTTACAGTCTCGTTGTTAGGAACGAAACTATAGCGATATGAGTTCATTTTGTAGTATTAGTAGTACCTATACCTTCTTGTATGTATATACATATTGACGTTTCATAGGTAGTTTTATGCACCAGAAAACTTTGAAAGGTCAGAAACGTGTCACCCCTACTCACAACGTAGAGGTAGAATCAATTTTATTCCTCAAGTTAATAGAAGAAATCTCAGGTGAAAAAGATCAAGTGGTTTATCCGCGGTGGTGAATGTGATGGTGAATATGTAAATCAGCGAAATTAAGTGCCTTATGAATGGTTCGAAATTGGTGTTTTTCACCCGGAAAATTACTAGTAGGCTTCAAACTTGGAGGTCGATTTATTTTGTAGATCTGTATTAGGTACTTATTAGAAACCTTCTCGTGCTGCAAGAAAAACAAATCACAGCTTTACAATTAATTATTTTGGTTAGTGCCTACTGATGTACTGATCCACCTACTGCTGAGAAGGGTAAGTACCTATCTAATGTAGGTTTAGGCACCTGTAATGACCAATTATTTTTCTGTGATTCTGATAAATTAAATAATGACTGATTGACTTACCTGCTACGAGGTATAACAGGCCGAATAACGAAGTCCATAGTAGTTCAATCATTGTGCTGAGGATGAGTGGTAAACAAGATCCCCAATTAGAGTCTCAATTAGGCACCAAATGGTTTTTGAGCTAATAATCCAATAAAACCACAAAACCAAGGGAAACACACAACCAGCAACGTTCAAAAACTGCGAGATTAAGCTCGTAGGCGAGAGAAATTTCGAAAAATACGTAAACTCCTTCAAAATTGACGAGAAAAACGTGCAACCACCGTTTCGAAAAATGTGCTAAATTAGCTAAATTGCTATATTTACAAAAATGTTAAACCACGAAGAATTTAATTTAACAACGCATAATTGTTATTCTGCTATCCAACTTTGGTTATTTTAAAAAGCTCGCTTTCATTTCTCGAGATTCGCGTATTTTCGATGTGTTTTTCCCAAGAAATATTCCCGTTGTTGTGTCATGATGAAACTTAAGACTTCACCGGAGAGACTCTCGCTCACGAATAATAAAGCATGGTATTTACAAAAATGTTAAACCACGAAGAATTTAATTTAACAACGCATAATATTGTTATTCTGCTATCCAACTTTGGTTATTTTAAAAAGCTCGCTTTCATTTCTCAAGATTCGCGTATTTTCGATGTATTTTTCCCAAGAAATATTCCCGTTGTTGTGTCATGATGAAACTTAAGACTTCACCGGAGAGACTCTCGCTCACGAATAATAAAGCATGAAGGAGAAAACAAAACGTTACGTTCTTTGCCGGTATTTAGTTTGAATTGAAAAGTTGTCCTGTTTTATTTGATCACGAGATATCAGCACTATCAGCAGGATAGGTAAATTTCTTTCACTGAGCGACACACCATACCCTGAGCCGTGACTCCAGCATATACCCTCCAACAATGCTGGAGAAGTCAAAAAGATTTTCCTCAAAAAAAAAAAAAAAAAAAAAAAAAAAAACGGTTTTTTTTAAAAAAAAAATTTTTCCAAAAAAAAAAAAAAAAAAAAAAAAAAAAATCACTGAAGTTAATCAATGGTGCACGTGGATGGTATCTGGATGAGTGACCATCTGTACAGTCACATGTGCTGGTCTGAGTGAGAATGCGAGGAGGCGGGTAGCTTGTCGCCGAATTTATGGTTCGGCCGTTATTCAGGTCCAAAGATCGGCTGTTTAGAGGTAAACAAAGGAAAAAAAGCTCCAAAGTCAAAGTCGGCTCTCAGGACTTCACCTTACACCCCACGTCGCGCAAACTTTCTAGAGAGGTTCGATAGATTATATATGTAGATCAAAAGTGCATGTCCTTCGGCTCGATTTTACGAAATGTACGGTTTTGTCGCTTGTCGCTATTCAAGTTTGAGGTACCTACTTTGGTTGAAATTTAAAGTCCTGGGAATAGGGAACTCTTTTTCAAAGATTTAACACAAAATAACGGCCGAACAGTATTAGGTACATCTCTTGAGGTCCGGCCCACGCGACCTGTGAAAAAATGTAAAGTCCTGAGAACCGCTTATTCCTTTTGAACATTTTCCCAGTATAGCCCTAAATAGCAAAACTTTGGTCCGGAATAACAGCCGAACCGTACCTTCTGGAAACAGGGTTCAGGGACATTATTGATCTACATAATTTATCCCATCTTTGTGTTAAGTCTGAGCTACTTTCTTCGAAATTTTAAGTCCTGGGAATACGGAACTCTTTTTGAGCTTTTTCAATGATTTAGGTATAGGTAACTCAAAATAAGGGCCGAAGAGAGTACATTTCTCGAGGTCCGACCCGCGGACAATTTTGATCGTCATAATTTATCGAAGCTCTCTGCATTCAGGGTCAAAGTTTTGGTATTCAGGGCTAAACCCGCTAAACAAAGGAAAAAGATTCCATAATAAAATTATTTCTTATCACAATGAGTGAACATTGAACAACAAACGAATCAAACGGGATTATTTTGATGCTTCACTTTTGTATAGTGATCGGCCGTAGTCCATCGCGTTGTAACATCCATGAATCTGAATCAGCTGTTTATTGTTGACGTGTTTAACCGCCAAATTTTGAATTTTGTGATAAAATAAATTTGTGATTTTTGTGATAGGTATGTCAATTTTTTGCTCAAGTTGATATAAAGCTCCAAACCTGCCTTTTCATTTAATTCAGCATATTACCTCGTTTAATAGTTCATGCAGATATTACAACTTTGTACTTTTCGTGTTACAGAACCAAACAAACGGCTTGTTGTTTTGAGAATCAAATTTGAAACGGATAGAAAAATTGCTAAATTTCAATGGAAGAGGAGTCCAATAGCCTCATCCAAAAGCTCTTCCCCTCTGGAATACCAGGTAAAGTACCTACCTAATTACACTTTCAGTAAATGGCTTCCTGAGCTAGCCTATTTTACCTGCCTTGGTGGTGTAGTGGTCAAGGCGCTCAACTGGTAAACAGGTGGGCGTGGGTTCAATCCCAGCCGAGGTATGGAATTTTATCCTCATATATAATTTGAGAATTTCACCGCAATAATAGTAGTAGCCTACTGCTGGAGTAAAGGGACTTTTCAGTCCTATGCAAGCAGTATAAATAAACACTATTATTATTATTATTTCGGTTTATCTCCTTTACAGGGTGTTTCTATCCGGTTTATTCGCAGGCGTTGCCAATTCGAATAAGCCGTCACTGTGATTGGATCAGTTCAGGGTTTTCCGGATCAGGTTACATATGGACAGTATGACTGAGTGTTGCATCTTTGCGATTATAGATTTGTGTATATTTAGCTCTTGTAGGTGTTTGGCCATGGTTTTCGGTACAATTCCAGATGTTGACATGATGATTGGATGGATTTTGACTGTCTGTATGTTCCATTGTTCTTTGATTTCCTCCTTAAGGTCTTGGTATCTTCTTATTTTTTCGTTGTATGTTGTGAGGACGTTGTTGTTGTTTACTACTGAATAGTCGATTATGTGTGCTGTTCTTTCCTTCTTGCATATTACTACTGAGTCTGGTCTGTTGTGTCCGACTGTTCTGTCTGTGTAGATTGTTCTGTTCCAGTAGATCACATGGTCGTTGGTTTCTATGACAGGTTGTGGTTCATATTTCCAGTATGGCGTGTCTTTGTTGCTGGAGATGAGTTTGATTTCAAGTGCTTGGTGGAGTATTTTGCCCATATTGTCATGCCGTTTTGTGTAGTCGTTTTGGCTGAGCACTTGGCATCCTGCCATTAGATGTTGGATTGTTTCCGATTGTTGTCCGCACCATCTGCATTTGTCATCTTGTAGGTTGGGTTCTTTGATGATGTGTTTTCTGTGATTCTTGGTTGCCACTACCTGGTCTTGGATTGAGATGAAGAACCCTTCTGTTTCAGGGAAGAGTTTCCCTTCGGTTAGCCACTTGCACGACTGTTCTACGTCGACATGAGGGTGGTCTAGTTCGTTGGGATATCTTCCATGTAGAGACTTGGTCTTCCATTCATTGATTTTTCTTTGAAGTTGGTTAATCGGGATGTTGGTGATTGTGCTGGGCTGTTCTGATAAGTTTAGTGGAGTATAATTTTGGTCTGCTTGTGTGGCTACTCTGATCAGATCTGATTCTGTTTGTTTGTTCCAGAAGTATTCTTTTATGTTTTGGATTTGTTTGTTGTGCATGTGTGTTATATCTATAAATCCTCGGCCTCCTTGATTTCTTGGGATGGTGATTCTTTCGCATGCGCTCTTCGGATGGTGTTTGTTGAATTTCGTTAGGGTTGTTCTCAGATTTCTTTCCAGTGCTTCTAGTTCTGTTTTGGACCAGTTGATAATGCCGAACGAATATGTGAGTATAGGTATGGCAAAGGTGTTCACTGCTTTGGTTAGGTTTTTGGAGTTTAGACTGGATTTCATAAGGGTTTTCAGTCGTGAGTTGAAGAGGTTTTTTATTTTCCCTTTTGCTTTGGTGTGATCTATGGTTTGACATTGTTCGACTCCAAGGTATTTATAGTATTCAGTCGGTTCTATGGCATCTATCTTTTCCAGGTTTGCTGTGGTATATTCTACTTCTGTTGTTAGTTTTCCTTTTTGGATAGCCTGTATTTTACATTTATTCGTGCCTAGTTCCATTTTTATTTCTTTGCTGTATTTTTCTACCAATTCTATGGAGTTTAGTAGGTTTTCTTCAGAGTTTCCATACAGCTTCAGGTCGTCGATGTAGAACAAGTGTGTTAGTGTATGGTTGTTTTCTCTTGTTTTTATTTGGAACCCTTTGTCGTTGTGTTTGAGTAGTGTTGATAGTGGGTTCATGCATATGCAGAACAGCAGGCTGCTTAGGCTATCTCCTTGGTAAATACCTCTTTTTATTTGTACTTTGGCTGTTTTCATGGTTTCGGTGTTTACTTTCAGGGTTATTGTTGTTTGCCATTTCTTCATGATGTTTTGCAGGAAGTTTATGTACTTTGTGTTGATTTTATATAGCTGTAGTGTGTGGATTATCCATGAATGAGGGATGTAGTACTTGACAATTTACATTTATTTTCTTTCAGATAAAGAGGTGGATCATCTAGCTGATGAAAAAGCAACTGTCCTAAACCAGCCCCTGTAGCAGGGTGTCCACAATTGAGTCTGGAACCTTCTGCTCATTGAGATAAGGCTGAAAATTTTGAGGTTAGAATGATATGAACCTATGTATTTATTTGCAGATGATTGGAAGAGTAATCCCGAGTTCAAATCATACTTGCAGAAACTTGGCAGCAATGGTGTGGAACATTTGAGTGAGTATTGAAAACCCATTTAAAAAATCTAGAAATTTTTGATTGCAACCTATATTACTAGGTAGGTAAGTACCTAAATCTTAAAGAGAAAACTCATTTTCTTAGTATTAATTAGGTAGTACTTGACAATTTACATTTATTTTCTTTCAGATAAAGAGGTGGATCATCTAGCTGATGAAAAAGCAACTGTCCTAAACCAGACAAGAGAGTTGGCATTTTCCAATTACAAAACATTCATCAGAACTGCAGAATGTGCACGGGAAATCAGTTCCAAAGTATGTTGGTTTCACATGTTTTTATTCTAATGTGAAATCAGACTGGAATATTAACGTTAAACTAATATAACAGCTCATCAGAAAAGTAACTAGGACAGAAACTTATCATCATACTGAAGTATGAAAATAAGGGGAGAAAGTAGGTATTTTTATTTTTAGCAAACTTGAGAAGTTTTGGGGTCTCCAAAAATGTGATTTGTATTTAACCCATGGTTTGTATGCAGGTATGGTTTGTACCATATAAAATATCTCAAGGAACGTTCCCTAATCTACCCCATCAAATCCTTTATTCTTGACCTAAGTCCAACACTACTACACTCCTGATTTTATTGAAAAAAAAGATATGTGTTTAACCACCGTTTTTATTTTGTAGCAATGAAACAACTGCTACATTAGACTTGTGTGGTCTCTGTCGTAGCATACCCATCCCATAGTATGCCTCTCATTAGATGGACGAGAAGAGACACAATTAAGTTACTCAAGTTATTTATAAACTATGTAATTACTAAAAAAATAAAAATCTGTCTCTCTTCTAGTTTGAGTCAACTGAGCACCAGATCTCTTCTCTCCTCACCAAATTGCCTGACTTCGTTTCGGAATGTGAAGAATTCAACCAGGTGTCCAGTGGGATTCGAACCCGACGCCGACTCAACACTCTGACCTTGACTTTGAACGCACAACTGCTGCAGTTGTTGGAACTCCCCCAGCTCATGGACTCGTGTATTCGGGCGGGACTCTATGAGGACGCTTTGCGATTGGCAACCTATGTGAAGAAACTCGAGAGACGCCACTCGGACATTCCGATTATATTGGTAAGTTAAGTTGAGGTTTAGCATTGGATTTCCAGTCTAGTTAGCTTGGTTGGTAGCGCGTCTGCCTTGAAAGCGCTAGGCCGTGGGTGCGATTACCGTCCGGGCGGATTGTATCCTGGACGGATAATGTTTGTTCTTGTAACGGCTGACTTTCTCTAGTCCTGTGTTCCTTCTCTCTTCGATTTTGGGACTTTAGGACCTTCGCAGTTGCAGTTCCCTCCATCAAACCTCTTAAAAATAATAATACATTAAAAAATGTGGCTTTGTGTCATTTCATCTCTTCGTTTTTAGTTTCAACCAAAGAGAATATTTCAAAATGTACTGAATTGAAATTCTTTTCATATGTTGTTTCCAGAGTATAGTGGAGGATGTAGAAAAGTCCTGGGTGTGTCTAATGTATCAACTCCTATCTCATCTCCGTACTGACCTGCAGCTTCCCAAATGTCTCAAGGTAGTGGGCTACCTCCGTCGTATGCAGCTGTTCTCAGAACCTGAACTTCGCCTCAAGTTCCTACAGGCGAGAGATTCCTTCTTTCAATCTGTCCTACAAGCAATACCTACTCAAGACGGTGAGTTTAGGGACATACTGTTACAAAATTTTATCAGTAAATGCTTTCTTCAAATTAAATTGAAAAGGGCAAGGAAAACCTAAACCCTTGACAAATTTAGTGTGCCTGAAGGCATGTGATGTGTTCCAATCCACTTGACCCCATCTGTAATGCATTTTTTGGATGGATCAGGTCTGATAGAGGGAACTATAACAACGGACGTCTAGTCTTCTTAAAATCAAAGAGAGAAGAAGAACAGGATAGGTCAGCTGTTCGGAAAACGAAATTCGCCCACGGCGGAAATTTAACTCGCGACCTAGCACTTATATTCAAGGCAGGTGCGCTACCCTCCAAGCTAACTAAGCTGGCTATCTTGAACTTTAAGATTTATTGTTGGAAAAATCGTATAAGAAGGGAGAACTGAAGCTTAGCCTTATTTGGTTTCTGTCTGATAGAGGGAACTATAACAACGGACGTCTAGTCTTCTTAAAATCAAAGAGAGAAGAAGAACAGGATAGAAGGTCAGCTGTTCGGAAAACGAAATTCGCCCACGGCGGAAATTTAACTCGCGACCTGGCACTTATATTCAAGGCAGGTGCGCTACCCTCCAAGCTGACTAAGCTGGCTATCTTGAACTTTAAGATTTATTGTTGGAAAAATCGTATAAGAAGGGAGAACTGAAGCTTAGCCTTATTTGGTTTCTCGAGAACGAAATTCGTCCACGGCGGAAATTTAACTCGCGACCTAGCACTTATATTCAAGGCAGGTGGGCTACCCTCCAAGCTGACTAAGCTGGCTATCTTGAACTTTAAGATTTATTGTTGGAAAAAACGTATAAGAAGGGAGAACTGAAGCTTAGCCTAATTTGGTTTCTGAATTTTAAATCATCCCCTATTCTTCTTCTTCCGTCTATTTCAGCCAATGAACACCTTAGCAAAGTGATAGAGCTATCTCGCACTCACCTGTTCAACATTGTATCTCAATACAGAGCCGTGTTCTCGGATGATGAAGGATCTGAGAACGATGTTGTGTTTGAAGGAACTCATTTCTTTTCTTGGATCAACGAAAAAGTAAGGCCACTGTTACGTCTGTTTTTTATTTATTATTATTTTTTAAAGAGGTTTGATAGAGGGAACTGTAAGGTCTAACCGTTCCGAAATCGAAGAGAGAAGGAAGACAGGATAGGAGAAAGCCAGCCTTTCTGAGGACGAACATTATCCATTCAGGATAAAATCACCCCGGGCGGTAATCGAACCCGCGGCCTAGCGCTTACAAGGTTCAATACCCGCCCGAGGCGAACTTGATCATAAACAGATACTGTTTGTTCTCGGAACGGCTGACTTTATCCTTCCCTGTCCTCTCTTCGATTGCGGGACGATGAGATTTCCGCTGTTGTATATTCACTCCAGTTAAATTAACATTCTGAGAATTTCAAAGGCTGCAAATTTTCGGAGTTTTTCATACAGTAAAAGAGTAAAATGAAGCTCGGGAGGGGGGTCCTGAACGGAGGCAATAATCAAGTTCCCCTTATTAAGTTGATAATCAAGTTGTTGCAATGAAATAACCAAACAATAATAGTGACCTTTTTTTATTTTATTATTATTATTTTTTTTTGCGTTTATTTATTTATTTGCTCTCAGCACTAAGGCCATGTTTGAATTATTTACATTTTCTACTCCCCTCTCCCTCAGGTCCTAGACTTCCTAGCCACAGTGGAGAAGGATCTCCCGCTGTGTCCGTTCTCATCGCTCTCTGGACCCCCTCCTGGACAGTCCCCTCTACTTTGGTCTCTCTCGCTCATGTCTCGCGTAGGCTGTGACTTCCGAGGCCTAGTGGCACCCTGTTCATTCGGACCATCAACCAGCGTGTAGAGGGCCATAGGAAAGCCCTAACATCAAAAGCTGGAGAAGGATATGGAGAAGTTTACGCGTTGCCGTCTGTTACGACGGATGGCGAGCAAGACCAAAATAGGAGAGACATGCAGGTCAGTCATTCACAACACATCAACCGAACGTATATCCCCTGTGAAAAATTGTGTGGTGTCTTATAATTTTCTCACTTCGCAGTCCTTGCCTTCAGAAATCTGCATGCGAGTTAATAGAACTTTCCTTTTTAAAGACCTGTTTTTGCTCTCAAAACACACATATAAAATGTGCGAAATTTCCTCGATCTGTAGGAAAATCTGCCATACTCCTATTATACTTACTCCGGTGGTCTTCAGAGACCACACCGGGGGTCCCTTGAGCTAGGAAATCTGCAATACATAGTTGTAAACTCTGTACTATGCTGCGTGGAGATTTCGGTTTAGACGCTCACACCTGGTAAACAGGAGGTCCGCGGGTTCAATCGCCAGCCAGGTATGAAATTTATCCGTCA